>NC_039362.1:216102798-216402798 GCF_003573695.1 Papaver somniferum
GCCTGGATCCAAAGCTTACAGATTATTCAATCCAACAACGAAAAGAGTAATAGTGAGTCGAGATGTGGTATTCGATGAAAAAGCAAACTGGAACTGGAAAGAAACTAATGATGGACCAAGTAGGGATCCAGGAATGTTTCACATGAGATGGGGTCAAGTAATTGATGAAGGCGAAGGACCCATAATCATCAATACCAATGGAAACAATGATGTTAATCAAGAAGAAGAAGAGAATAATGAAGAATAGAAGAAGAAGAAAAAGAAGAAAGAAGAGGAGATCGATGAAATAACTCAACCCATTCCACTGCGAAAATCAACAAGACAGATACAAAGCCACATCTGGAGGATTATGTTCTTCAAGCTGCAGAAAATGTGAGATTATGCTACTTTCTGTTAATGATGAACCAAGGAATTTTCAGGAAGCAAAGGTCTCGACTAAATGGACACAAGCATGTAGAGAAGAAATTATTTCAATCAACAGAAACAAGACTTGGTTTCTAGTTGATAAGCCAGGTGGGGTAAAAGTGATTGGTCTTAAGTGGATCTTCAAAATAAAAGAATGCTGATGGACTGTTAACAAATATAAGGAAACTTGTAGCTAAGGGATACGTTCAAGAATCAGGCATAGACTTTGATGAAGTTTTCGCACCAGTTGCTAGACTAGAGACAATTCGTCTCTTAATAGCAGAAGCAGCATCAAACTCATGGGAAATTCACCACTTAGACGTTAAGACAGCATTCTTACATGGTGAATTGCGAGAAGATGTGTATGTTGAACAACCAGAAGGTTTTGAAGTAAAAGGACAAGAGCATAAGGTTTATAAGTTATCAAAAGCTTTATGGTCTAAGACAAGCTCCTCGAGCCTGGAATACAAAGTTAGATCAAATCTTAAGAGAAATCAGATTTGTTAAGTGCTCTAAAGAAACATCAGTATACAGAAGAGAAGAAAAGGGAACGCTTCTTGTGATTGCAGTCTATGTAGATGATCTATTTTTGACTGGAAACTCCCTTAAGGTGATCAATGAGTTCAAGAGAGAAATGTCATCAAAGTTTGAGATGTCAGACCTCGGAAAACTCACTTATTACCTTGGCATAGAAGTCCATCAAGGAGTAGATGGGATTCAGATTAAACAAGAAGCTTATGCAAGGAGAATTCTGAAAGAAGCAGGACTTGAAACTTGTAATCCAACTAAGATACCAATGGAGTTTGGACTTAAAGTTTCAAAGGCAAAGAAGAAGCAGAGATTGATTCAACGAGTTTAGAAGAAATGTTGGATGTCTTAGATACTTGTTACACACAAGACCAGATTGGCTTTCTCTGTGGGAGTAGCAAGCCGTTATATGCAGAGTCCACGCAAGTCTCATGGTGATGTAATAAAGCAGATATTGAGATATCTAAGAGGAACAATCAGCTGTGGATTGAAGTATGGTCGAGGAGGATCAAAAGGAATTGTTGGGTATAGTGACAGCAGTCATAATATTGACCAAGATGATGGAAAAGGTACAACTGGTCATATATTTTATCTAGGTGAAGCACCTATTACATGGTGTTCACAGAAGCAAGACATTGTAGCCCTCTCATTGTGAAACTGAGTTTATGGCGCAACAAAAGCAGCTAAACAATCAATATGGCTTCAAGAACTGTTGGGTTGAAATCAAAGAAGAGAAAACCCGAAAAAGTTCTCATCAAGATTGATAATTAAGTCTGCAATTGTACTCATTAAAATCCAGTGTTTCATGGGGAAGACGAAACACATTCACAAAAGGTATCATTTCATACGAGAATGTATCGAGAAGGAGATCATCAACGTTGAATACATACCAGGAACTGAGAAGAAAGCAGATATATTGACAAAGGCATTAGCTCCGATCAAGTTTGAAGAAATGAGACAATTGATTGGAGTACAAGATATGTCCACGGGTAAGGTTGAAGCTTAACGGGGAGAATGTTGGTTAAAACTTCAACATAGTAGTCACTAAAAAGCTGGTTAGGACAAGATTAGGAATTGATGTAATCCAAAGGGAATTAGAAGTCATTTAATTCTAAAGAAGGAAAGACATGTTGTGGACACAAGAACTACGCGGGAGTCCGAATGCCCACAATCAATCGTTAACGTCTAAAGAGATTACGATGATGATACCCTGACGTGGATTCATTGGCTCAAAACCTTCGGGTTTATCATAGCCTCCTCCTACTTCCCCGTGCGTGGCGATCATGCATGGGATACAAGTATTAAAGGAAAACAAAACATATAAGCAAATACGTGCGGAGCTAAATGAATGTAAAGTGCTGAAATGTAAATAAGACCAAGGTTTACGTGGTTCAGCACTAAGGCCTACATCCACGGGGTTTGTTGTTCTACTATATTATTCCGGTTACATGAATAGTTGAATGACTTTGGGTTTACATATTTCTCTCCACTAAGGGATTAACTTACCCTTACTATCCTTCTCTCTCTCTCTCTCCTTCTCCCTGATTTTTTTCCCCCCTTCCTCTTTGTGGAGATTGGGTATTTATAAGGTTGGAACGTGGGACCCATCTCTGAAGACCGTTGGAACCTTATCTTCTCGTGTCCTTGCGTCCATCACGCGGAGGTCTGCGTTTCCCCCTCGATCCCGCGGAGGCATCTTCGCTCGTTCCACAGGTTGGTCGACACGTGCACTGCTCAGAGTGTTTAATGCGGGTAGTTGAGGGGTCTGCTCGTGTCAGACAAGTGTCTTCTGCCCCTGTCAGTCCGTGTCAGCTAACTTTCTCTCCACCGTTGATCTTGGCCCCTCTTCTGGGGATGAGATAAAGCAACTCCTAGGGGTTTATTTGGTGCTTCGTGACGCATCATGTTTTGATGTTTTGGCTTGCATGCTTTCCACGTACCTTTCTGTATCACGTGTCCGATAGTGAGATATATGTGTACACAATTTGCCCCTTTTCTTCGGGCTTAAATGGCTAATGGGTGCCTTGAAGAAAAACTATCGTCGCACATTCTTCTCACTCCTAATAACTTCTCCTAGATACTTGGGCACGTCTTTTATTCGTGCATTAACTGCTTATGTAACGGGCACGTTTTCCTATTTCTCCCTTAATTTCCTCTTTTCTTTCGGGTATTTTAAGGATAGAGAGGAAATTTAATTTCATTCTTCCTAACACTCTCTCAGTTCATTCTTCCTTTAAATTTCCTCTGCCTGCCTTCATTGAACCTGTGACCTTAAATTCTTTGTCAGTCTTCATTGCACCTGTGATCTTAAATTCTGTCAGTCTTTATTGCACCTGTGATCTTAAATTCTCCCTTCGTTGCACCTGTGATCTTCAATTCTCCCTTCATTGCACCTGCTTCCCCTGTTCGTTTCTTCTACTTGCTGTTTTTGCCGGTGATTTTTTCTTTTCTTTATTTCACTGTTTTATGCCGTGTTGATTTGTGAATTTTCTGCTACTGTTGTTCCTTGTTTGTGATGAAGAACTTTTTCTGATGCTTGCATACTAGTTTGCCCCTGTTCTTCATCTTAAATTAAGGAAGCCATTACTTCGAGGGTGAAATATTGAGCATGTATCCTAATTTTAGGGTTGCTATGTTATCGTTTTGTATTGCTATGGATGTGTTTTTTGATTTTTGGTTATCGTGTGTAACTTGTTCTTGATTTTATTCTTTCCGCAGCCATGTCTGACCGTCCGCGGCCTACTTGAGACTCCTGATTCTAGGTTGTCGAGATCTCCTCAGCGTCGAGAGTCTCAAGATGATGTTCGTCGGAGTCGAGTTTCTTCTGGAGCGAAAGCCTCGTCCTCTCGGGAAGAGATTCCTTCGATAATTCCGTCTGGTTCACGAAGAGTCTTTAATCACTCAATGGTGCGTCCTCGTGAAGATACTAGGAGTACGCAGGCTCCCCCCGCTGTTGCTTTTGACGTTCCTCCTTTACGTTCGTTAGTGCCCGAGCATCATCTACGGTCTTCTCCAACTTTTAAAGGGAAGAATACAAAGGGCGTAGCTCCTAGGGTTGAATCTTCAAAGAATCCCCCCGTGAAGAGAAAAGCGTCTGAAGCGTTTGTTAGTTCGTCCGGCCCCGCCGAGGAGGATGAGGCTGCTCCCTTGATACGCAGTGTCTCTGTTAGCAGGAAAAAAGTAACCTTCAAGCATATCGATCTTGAAATATTCAAGGAAAAGCATGAGCTTCAAGCCTTCGGTTCGTTTCTATGCCCCCGAGGATGATATTACGTATGAGCTTATCTCCAAGTACGAATTCGATGAATTTCATTTGTTAACGACGGTTGGGGCCTTCGAGGCTGGTCTGATGCTGCCTTTGTACAAATCGGGTGATTCCTTTTACTACGACGTGCTCGCTAGTCGTGAGGGTTCTTCCACCAATACTCATAGCCGTTCCGTATCCCAACTATCGGGAAATTATCTTCGCGCCCTGAAGGAATGCTATCTGCGGAGTAAGGGGGAGACGTCGATGACTTGCTACGTCCCCAATCCCTTGGAGAAGGAATGGTATACTCCTGAGAATTTCAATAACTCCTTCGGTGATTACGTCAATAGTAGGAATCGCAAGCCGTGGAGTGTCAGCCTTCGGAATCTCCCTGCTCCTCGAGGCGAGATTCGTCTGTTAAATGAGGTCAGCGATGCCAAGCTGAAGTATGTTCCTGGCACGGAGGCGTCCAGTCGTCGGAAACTCTTCCCCCACGAGAAAGGATCAAGCGCGATCATGACTACGAGTGGCACGCCACTGTTATTGAGATAGTTGGTCCGTGGGCTTACGGTTGGATTCCTGGTCCCCGCGGATGGCGGCCCACCGAGAATAGTAAGCCGCGCGAATCTCCTCCTGTTCGCTATGGAGATTTCTGCCCCTGGCGTCTGAACTTTGCGGGCATGAATTTTCCTTATGCCCTGGATGTCGTAGAGGGAGACGAGGAGGATGGTTCCGGTGCTATACCCCCACCGAAGAATATTTCAGCTGCTCAGGTACGCAGATTCTAGCTGCGCTTCGTTTTTAAACTTCCATCAGACGGGAAGAATAATTCCTTTTGTGGTGTCGGTTTCAGGTATTGAAGAAGAAAAAGATTAGGCCGAAGCAGTCTTCTACTACGGTGATGGGCGAGGTCGAGGCCCAAGAAGAAGTTACCAGTCCAGTGAATGAAGAGTTTGCTGAGGACGAGATTACAGATGGGGAGGAACGTACTGGTACCTCCCCTATCAATGTCGAAGAAGAGGTCTTCGGTCACGCTGGTGATGAAGGAAGGAACAAAGATGTGGTGGCGGATGATGTTGTCATCGGGGATGTTTCCGTCCCTGCTGGTGATGTCGCGGATACCCTTCCCACTTCTCAAGAATTTTCTTTCGATCGGATGTATTCCACGGGGGAGTTCTTTGACGAAGCCCTCGATTTTCCCGAGGACTTCTCTTTGCTTTCCCCTAATGATAATTGGGATGTTCTTGGTGGTGATGGTAATGGGGATGCTACTGTAGGAGGTGTTGGTGCGGAGGAGCCTGCTGTGCATGTAGGCGCGGAGGAGCATGCCAACATTCATGCTGAGGGGGTCGAGTCAGAGAAAGGAAAATCTGTTGTTGACGCGCCCGCCGATAGTCTTCCCCAGTCGCCGATGTCTGAGGGTGAGGACGCCATCATGAGTTGGTTTAAGGAGAAGAATCTTCTGTTTGTTTCTCATCCCGCTCCTGTGGTTGTTGGGGAAAAGGAATCAACCGCGTATACCCGTCGCATGATGGAGATGTCTTCGAAGGCGCAGGTGTCTGAAGCCTGGGGAAAAAGGTTGACTGTTCCCGAAGCTACCCTCGTACCGGAGCCTCCTACTTCTGTTGCCGATATGATGGCTATTGCCGACGGGTATCAATATGGCTTCCCGCAGCAGTGTGTGCTGGAGGTAAATTTTCGTACATGCTTGTACGTGAGAATCGGACGCTTCGGTTGAATAATGTTTTGTCATCTTGATGTGTAGATGATGAGGAGCGAGCATTGCAACCACGTGCTGTATCAGTTCTTTAAAGCGAAATCTCTGAAGCTCGAGGCTAAGCTTCGTCACCGGGAAAAGGAATTATCTGCGGCTGAGGTGGAGATAGAAGAGCTGAAGAAAAGCCTTAAGGAGAAAGAAAAGCTGGGTGAAGCAGAGGCTGATCTTCGTTCAGAACTTATTGCAGTGCGCGCTGAGTTAGAGCAAACTCGTAGCCAAGTTTCCACTTCACAGGTTTGGTTCTTTTCCCTCGCCGTATGTCGTCATTCTTTTATCTCTTAGTTGTTCTGTCTGAGTCTCCCCACCCTATGTCCAGTGGGTGGCATCCCCGAGCTGATATGGCTTCGAAACGAAAGAGCTCGGCAAAAATCTCGTATTAGAGATTTGGTTGAGAAGATTAAGAGTGAGGCTAAGAAATGGGATGCTCGGGCTGAGGTATGGCGCGCGCGGCATGTTCAGATGGTCGACATGCAAAATCTGTACAACCATGATCGTGCTTTATTTAATGGCACACTGCTGTGGACCAGTGATAATCTGCGGGAAGCCCGTGAGCGTACTTCCTTGTTGGAATCTAGGATTCAGCTATTGGAAGAAGAATTACAGACGGCGCAATCCATTCTCTTTCAGGGGTCCAAGATAATATGCTCGGTCTTGCCAGGGAACGAGATGATGCTCGTGCTGAAGTCTACGCTCTCAGCAATGCTCTTTCCGCGTCTCGTGCCGATGTAGCTCGTCTTGCTGAGTCTGAGAGGAATCTTGAAGTGTGCATGTACAGACTCAGCAAAGGGGTCTCAGAGATAAATAAAGAGGTCGACCACCTTCGTCATATGGACTCGATGAAGCAGGTAGAATTAGATGCCTGTCAATTTACTCTCACCAACCTTCAAGTAGACTATAAGAAATTATCCGCGGAATATGATCATCTTGATGAAGCGCGAGATGCGGTTGTTAATGAGTATGAAGAGGCTTCGGCTTGTGTCGAAGGTATAATCCCAATTCATCGAGTGTGATCTTGTTTTTTTTCTACGCTAACTCCGTGGTGTTGTCTTTTTCAGAGCTCGAGGGACGCCTTCGCGTCACAAATGAAGAACTTGAAAAGGCTCAATCTTCCTTAGCACAGCAAGAGGAACAAACCAATCACTTCAAGAATTTAGCAGCCACCCGCGAGGAGGCCGTTGGTGCTGCTTCCAGAGAAGTGAATCGGCTATCTTCGTTATTATCCCAAGCCCAACAGCGGACAGTTATTAAACATAAGGCTCGTTGTCAATTGGCTGAGGAGACGAACAAGATGCTGGAGAGGATAGAACTTGGCCTAAGGAATGAACATGGTCTCGTGAAGAACTATCCTCGTCGTCCCGTTCCTGCTGCATTGCCCAGCTCCTCGGGCCCCTCTTCTGGTGGGAGCGTCCCATCAAGTCTTCGGAATAATCCTGACGACGGGACCGCCACTAGGTAGAGATCGCAGCGTTTGTAGGGTCCGCGGCATAATTATATTTTTTGTAACCATGTAACAAGGATGTTTTTTTGATGTGTATCCTTGGCTTTGGCCGTTCACTTCTTGTAATCACCCTTTATGAAATGAATCCTCTTCTTGATATACCTACAATGTTGTTTTTAAGTGTTTGTATTTTAAGTTTGTGAAAAATCAAAACAAAAGTTGTTAAGTGTTTTTGAGTGCGATACTGAAGGAAGGTACCTTCGTGATCGTCTTGAGACCTGTCACCCCCGCTGGCAAATCCTGGGCCAGAGGATTCCCAGACGGTGGGGGCCGGGGCAACGTTCTAGGATATAGGTGTAAAATATGTACGCACCCATTCCGTCGACCCGTTGCCTTAAGATTGGTTGGGTATCTCTTTCTGCTGGGTGCCTTCCCCCTGGTCCTACACTTATGGACACTGATGGGGGAGCCCTGAGAGATTGTAGATTAACTACTTTCCCCAATATTGTAGGTAGATTCCACTGACTTGATAATTTGAAAGCTTGTTTGATTGATAAGTTGAGGTCTGCAATTCCTCTTCCAGAGATAGAAACATGTGGGGCGGTTAGGCTCCTTTTCTTCTGGTACACTCCCAGCAGATTCAAATCTGCGTTGCTTCTATGGGAAGTATGGTTTGAGCCATTTAGCATTCCAAGGATGCCGGAGGACCTCACCTTTTAGGTTACGAAGGTAGTAGGAACCATTACCCGCAATGTCGTGGATCATAAACGGTCCTCCCCATGTAGGTGCTAACTTTCCCCATTTCTTTTCTTGCTGATATCGTGGGATTGTTCTCAACACATACTGTCCCTCTACAAAATTTCGTAGCTTTACCTTTTTGTTGTACTCCCTTGCTAGTCTTCGTTGATAATTTTCCATCTTTTGCAATGCTACTTCCCTTCTTCCTTCCAAGTCGTCCAACCTTTCTAACATCATATCTGTTGTGAGGTTTTTCTCCCAGGCTTCGGTCTTCGTGGTTGGCATGAGGATTTCCGTAGGTATGACTGCTTCAGCTCCATAAGTAAGAAAACGGGGATTCCCCGGTAGCGGACCTTCGTGTTGTCCTGTATGCCCATAAGACATTGTGCAGTTGTTCGCACCATCTTCCCTTATGCTCGTCTAATTGTTTTTTGAGTATAAGGGCGAGGGTCTTGTTGGTAGCTTCCGCTTGTCCGTTGCTTTGAGGGTATAAGGGGGTGGACTTGTTTTTCTTATTTTGAAGGTGTCGAAGAGCATGTCTATATTTTTTCCCTGTAATTGCTTGCCGTTATCAGATACAATTTCAGCAGGTATACCAAATCTGCAAATGATGTTCTGGAATATGAAAGTGAAGACATCCGCGTCTCTGATCCTGGCCAAGGCCTTAGCCTCCACCCATTTACTGAAGTAGTCCGTGGCTACTATCAAAAATCGTCTCTTCCTTGATCCTTCGATGAAAGGCCCGACGATGTCTACTCCCCATTTTGCAAATGGCCACGGGCTATCGACAGAGTTTAACATTGTTGCCGGCGCGTGGATTTTTTCGCGAAGCGCTGACATTCTTCGCATCGTCGGGACATCCTCGCAGCATCTTGTATCATGGTCGGCCAGTAATATCCTTGCGTTTTTGCCTTGTCAGCTAGTGATCTCATACCGCTATGATTCCCTGCGTCACCATAATGGATATCATTTAGAATTCGATGCCCTTCTTTCCGGGACAAGCAGCGTAGTAATGGTCCGAAAGGATTTTTATACAGGACCCCCTCCCGAAGATCGTATCTTCCCACTTTGGAGAGCATCTTCCTAGCTTGCTTCCGATCCGCAGGTAGGCTTCCTTTGTCGAGGAAGGCATGTATTGTCACCCTCCAGTCATCTTCGTTGCTGAAATCTTCGTCTTGATTTGCTTTTGACAAGATGTCTTCTTCATCAAAGTCGTTATGGATGTCTTCTCCTACCTGGTCTTCGATATATTCTTCCATCGTATCTTGATTGGTAGCGAAGGAGAATTGAGATGCAATCGAAGGCTCGTATACCCTTGCTATTTTAATACCTTCGGCATTTTTATCCCTCAGCATGGATGATATGTATGCTAGGGCATCCGCGTGCCTGAGGTCCCTTCTGCATAAGTGCCGGAACTTAATGTTCGGGATTTGTGATGCCAATGTTTGGACCAATGCCATGTAAGCTGAAAGGGTGTCATCGTACACATTATATTCGAGCCCAATTTGCCGTATGACCAGCTGCGAATCACTTGTCAGCCTTACATCGGTTACCCCCATCTCTATTATTATACGTAGGGCATGTACGACCGCTTCGTATTCAACAATGTTATTGGTATGCTCTTTGAATTCCAATCTAAGTGCCTGTATGATCCTTTCTCCAGTTGGGGTGATAATGACAATACCTATTCCTGCTCCTTCCTTATTTTTAGATCCGTCGACGAAGACTTCCCATTGTCTATGACTCGCAGGTTCGAGGATATCCATTGGATCCTTGATTGCTTCCTCGGCTTCCGGTATTCCCTTAATCTCTTCGTCGTTGTCTAGAGGGAGGTCTGCTAAGAAATCTGCCAGAACTTGGGACTTCTGAGAATGTTGAATTTCATGAATGATGTTGAATTGGTCCAGATGGGTGTTCCATTTGGCTATTCGGCCCACTTTTCCCGTGCTTTTGAGGACTGCTTCCAATGGTGCTTTGCATGGTACCCTGACGAAGTGAGTTAGGAAGTAGGTTCTCAGTTTTTGGGTAGCCCATACCAGTGCGAGGATGAGTTGTTCAATCTTAGTATAATTTCTTTCCGCGGAATTGAGTGTCTTGCTGACGTAATAGATAGGCTGTTCTATCTTTGTATTGGTTTTGACTAATACCGCGCTGCTGCGTCCTCCGTCGCTGCTATGTACAGTGCCAAAACTTCATCAGGGTCTGGCTTCTGCAGGATGGGGATTGAAGCCAGATGTTCTTTGATCCTTTGGAATGCTTCCTCGCATTCGGCGGTCCATTCGAACCTGCTCCCTTTTTTAAGAATATTGAAGAAATGTTTGCACTTGTCCGAAGACCGTGCAATAAATCTGCCCAACGCTGCTATGGACCCATTGAGCTTCTGCACTTCCTTCAGATTCTTTGGTGACGGCATCTACTATGGCTTGAATCTTAGCTGGGTCTACCTCGATGCCCCTTTTCGTCACCAGATAACCGAGGAACTTCCCCGAGGTGACACCGAAAGTACATTTCTCCGGATTTACTTTCATGTGATGCTGTCTCATTGCATTGAAGATATTCCTCAGGTCCTGGTGGTGATTTTTACGCAGCTTGCTTTTGACGAGCATGTCGTCCACGTAGACTTCTAGGGTTCCTCCGATCCATGGTTTGAAGATAGCATCGACCATCCTTTGGTATGTTGCCCCTGCGTTTCGGAGCCCGAAAGGCATTCTGGTATAGCAATAAAGGCCATGTGGTGTATAGAATGCTGTGTGTGGCTGATCTTCTTCTGCCAGGGCTACTTGGTTGTAACCAGAGTATCCGTCCATAAGACAGCTCCTCGTATCCTTCAACTGCTTCAACCAGTTGATCTATGCTCGGCAGGGGATAACTGTCCTTTGGACATGCCTTGTTGAGATTAGTAAAGTCGATGCATATTCTAACCCCTCCATTTTTCTTAGGAACAATGACCATGTTGGATATCCAGTAGGGTACTTGACTTCCTTGATAAATCCTGCATCTAGTAGCTTCCGAAGTTCCGTTTCTACCGCCTCATGATATTCTGGAGCCACTTTTCGTATTTTCTGCCTGAACGGGGGCGTGCCCTGTTTGATGCGTAGTTCATGTTGGATTACTTTTGGGTCAATCCCCGGCATATCTCCTAACTTCCAGGCGAACACATCCGCATATTCCTTAAGTAATTTGGTTAAGGACTGTTCTCTCCCTTCGCCCATGATGGTCCCAATTTTGACCATCTTCGGGTCTTCTTCCGTTCCTATGTTGATTTCCTTTGTGGGTTCCACTGGTGTGAACATAGGCTTTGGGTTTCCGAGGACTGGGGCGCTCTTTAATTGCTATTTGGCGTGTTTCTGCTCTTTGTTGATTGTTGAGGTACTTGTTTCCGAGCCTCGGACATTACCCTCTTTCGTCAAGCCTTTTCCTGTAGTTTCCTTAAGGAATAGGTCTACGGCTTTCTCTTTCGTGGTTTCTTGATTTCTTACTCTTCGGATTTTTCGCTGTTCTTCTTGCTCATTGTTGATATGATCCTGAGTGGCCTGGCATTCTCGTGTAGCGATTCGATCTCCCTTGATCTCCATGATTCCCTCAGGTGTTGGAAATCTGAGGTACTGGTGGTATGTTGCCGCAACTCCTTTGAGCTTGTGTACCCATTGTCGTCCAATAATGGCATTGTAGGGGGAAGGGGTATCCACCACACTGAATCGGGTATCCAGCTTCATGGGCCCTGCGTTAACCTGTAACACAATGTCTCCCAAGGGCTTCGTGGCCGCTCCATTGAATCCGTAGATGGTGTGATAAGAGGTCATCAATTGTTCATCATGGAGCTTCATCCGCTTGAATGCATCATAGAATAGGACATTCACAGAGCTTCCCCCGTCTATGAGGATCTTTTTGAGGTTACATCCAGCTATTGGTAATGTTAGGACCAAGGGATCGTTATGGTCTTCCATATCTTCTTCGATATCCTCGGCATCGAAGATGACAGGAAATTCCATCCATTTTTCATGCTCGTCCACTGTTATCCCATCGACCTTATATAACTCGCAGCGATCTTCGAATTGCTTCCGTAACCTTTTTCCAATCTGTGCTGTGAGTGAGGGTCCTGTGGCTTCGGAACACGAGATGGAGTTGATTGTTCGGTTTTCTTCCGGAAGTTGGACTGGTTTGGTTCGTTTGGATCTGTCCTCGGTGACCTCCTTCCGTATGTAATGTTTGAGCTCTCCCGCATCAATTAATTTTTGGATCATTATTTTAAGGTTCTTGCATTTTTCGGTCTGGTGTCCGTTGAAACACTGATACTCACAGTAATCTTTAGACTTCTCGGATCTCGGGGGTTGCTTTCCCTTAGACCATGGCCATTCTAAGTTTTCCCTCCCTTTGATCTCTCGTAGGATACGAGCATAGCTAGCGTTGAGTTTCGTGTAAACTTGATCTTCGAATTTTCGGTCGCCTGTTCTTCGTTCATCCCTCCGTTCCTTTCTATCTTCGTGAGGTCTCTCATCTGAGCAACCCCTTTTGGCCCCATTGGTTTGTTCTGCTGAATTGGTGCGATGAGACCTCTGCGGATATGCCCTCGGGTTTTCCCGTTGAATTTCTTCAAGTCGAGCGTGCTTCTCGATAATTATTCGGAGATCGCCTTCTGTCTTGGGCACGTTCCCGTGAATTTCAACAAATAGGGGACTCATTCGGTCTAAGCCCCATTTATAGCAATTGATGCTTACCACTGGGTCCACGCTTCCTATGGCTTGGCAGATCCTATGCCATCTGTTCGTGTATTCCCTCGTGGATTCCTTGTAGCCGATTGCTAATGAAAAGAGCTTATCCATCCCGGTGTTTACAGTCTTGTTGTACATGTATGTTCTTAAGAATTTCTCCGCAAGTTGGTCGTATGAGTGTATGGAGTTTGGTGGCAGATTATCAAACCATGATAACGCCGATCCCTTCAAGCTTGACGGGAAGTATCTACAGAGTACGGCGTCGTTCTGTCCCCATCTAGATAAGACACGGTTGTAGTACCGAACATGTGCAGCAGGGTCGCTGTACCCATCATAGCATTCGAACGTCGGGACAGGGCATTTCAGGGGAATAGGGGTGTTGGCCAAGCGATGCGTTAGGGGCGTGGAGTTAGCTTCTCTCATGACCTCTTCTAACCTTCCCCCACCTTGTTTATTTTTCAATTGCCTGATCTCTGCCATCATCTCATCCCGCAGTTCCTCCATTGCGCGTTGGTGCTCTAAATTCTTCAGCTCATTTCCGTCTGACTCTCCATCGTCATAATCCGGGTCGGATACGCTACGTCTCCTTGTCGCGTCCTCATTAGTCGCTAGGACGACTCTACAGTCTTGGTTTGGCTCTGGTGCTTTGGAGCTTGCTTCATCAAGTTGTTGGCTGGTCTTTGTGCTTAGAGCAATCCGCTCCTTTAAATCTTGATTTTCTCTGGCCAACAGAGCTACAGCTTCTGCGTAAACCTGTTGGTTCCTCCTCAGTTCCTCGAGCTCAGCCATTAGTTGGTGTGATTGGTTGGACCCCTGATTGGGAGTCCCCGCGCGTGCCGCTACAGCCGTGGCGCCGCCCTCCTCCATGGTCTGCACTAAAGGTGGCAGGGGTTCAGCTTCTGTTGCTGGTGTTTCCAAATTGGAGTGAGCGCCCCTCTGCGGTGCCAGAGCCGCCGGTATGGTTTGATTCTGGTTATTTGTTAGCGGCATTCCAAAGGTTAGCAGATGCGCGGGTTGGAATGTTCTGGATTCATCCACCCTTTCCCTTGGTTGGTTAAGTTGACTCATGGCGAAGGTATTGCTAGCCTCCGCAGCCTTCGGGACTACCACAGCTTCCCCGTATTTTATCGTTGCTGCTCTGAGAGCCGCCACTGCAACAGAATTAGCGTTCATGGGTGAAGTGATTTCTGCGGTATCCTGCCTTCGATTGGTCATTTTAGTTTTATCTCCTTTCTGTTTGCTTCGGGTGATGATCGGGGTTGTCCGGGGTGTTTCTTTTGACAAAGCTTTGGACTTTCCTGCTTCCTGCGTCTTCTCCATCACGTGCCCTTTTGTTGATGACGAAATTTCGCGTAAACTTGCCTTCTTTACTCACAACACGTTCTCTGTATAAATTATTTCAAACAGAAACGGGAATATCCGCGTGAAGCGGGTTAGTTGGCGAAATACAACTTTTCAAGAGGGAATTAATACCCGCAGACTATAAAATATGGGACATGCGATCCTTAGTATATAAAAAAAACTATAGTAAATCCGACGGATATAAAATATGGGTTAAAGTTTTATTAAAGGCGATCCTTAGTATAAAAAAGACTACGAAAATTGTAAATCCGACG
The DNA here is from genome assembly GCF_003573695.1 of Papaver somniferum. Lineage (NCBI taxonomy): Eukaryota > Viridiplantae > Streptophyta > Magnoliopsida > Ranunculales > Papaveraceae > Papaver > Papaver somniferum. The sequence continues at coordinate 216,117,260 of NC_039362.1, forward strand.
GATTAGGACAATAACCCTTGCTTGGAACAATAACTCTTATCGAAGGCAAAAGGTGGGTTTTTGAACATAATACAGTTGACGAATGATCTATACAGTCCGAGCTGATAAAATCGGAGCAATCACAGGACAAGATAAATCTTTTACCGGGTCGAAGTCCCTGTTTCTAGCGCCAAATTGTGGACACAAGAACTACGCGGGAGTCCGAATGCCCACAATCAATCGTTAACGTCTAAAGAGATTACGATGATGATACCCTGACGTGGATTCATTGGCTCAAAACCTTCGGGTTTATCATAGCCTCCTCCTACTTCCCCGTGCGTGGCGATCATGCATGGGATACAAGTATTAAAGGAAAACAAAACATATAAGCAAATACGTGCGGAGCTAAATGAATGTAAAGTGCTGAAATGTAAATAAGACCAAGGTTTACGTGGTTCAGCACTAAGGCCTACATCCACGGGGTTTGTTGTTCTACTATATTATTCCCGGTTACATGAATAGTTGAATGACTTTGGGTTTACATATTTCTCTCCACTATGGGATTAACTTACCCTTACTATCCTCTCTCTCTCTCTCTCCTTCTCTCCTGATGTTTTTTCCTCCTCCTTCTTCTTTGTGGAGATTGGGTATTTATAAGGTTGGAACGTGGGACCCATCTCTGAAGACCGTTGGAACCTTATCTTCTCGTGTCCTTGCGTCCATCACGCGGAGGTCTGCGTTTCCCCCTCGATCCCGCGGAGGCATCTTCGCTCGTTCCACAGGTTGATCGACACGTGCACTGCTCAGAGTGTTTAATGCGGGTAGTTGAGGGGTCTGCTCGTGTCAGACAAGTGTCTTCTGCCCCTGTCAGTCCGTGTCAGCTAACTTCCTCTCCACCGTTGATCTTGGCCCCTCTTCTGGGGATGAGATAAAGCAACTCCTAGGGGTTTATTTGGTGCTTCGTGACGCATCATGTTTTGATGTTTTGGCTTGCATGCTTTCCACGTACCCTTCTGTATGCACGTGTCCGATAGTGAGATATATGTGTACACACATGTAATAAGGTAATAGGATTAGGAAAAGGAATTCATAATTCTATATATATATGATCACCAAAGATGGTTGATCATATGAGCAAGATTAGAACTTGTGTTTAGTTTTGAGAGATTTTCTAAACATCAATAAAGAGAGTTGTCTTTATATAAGCTAAGTTTCATCTTGCAGTTGCCATTGCAAGCAAAAACAAAACTAACTCTTGAACACTCAATTCACTCACATCACTAGTAAGAACATAGACCATGATTTTCATCCTCCGTAAACCGAATAAAGAAATAAAATTCACGCTCTCTATAAAAAAAAAAAACGAAACTCAATGATGAAAATAAGATTTAAAGTAAAAGCTTGTTCCGACCCACAATTCCACAATTCCACTAAGCTCAACTATAGCAATGATGAAAGCAAAAATAACTATATCAAGTTATCAACCTTTTACAAAGTTGATAATGATCAGTTCCACAAAGCAATGTCTGCTGACTAGGAGGGAAAGTTGAAAGATGAAAAGCTGAAATTGGGTATGTAATTTTCTTCCATATGCTGTTTGTATGTCCAGGAATTGGTTAAGTGTCTCAGTGGATGGTCCTGCTCTATATGGGTGTCAACTGTAAAGATAGATACATGTCTTTGGCTGTGAATGTAGAGAGAGATTTTCCTGGAAGGACCTATGTTAGGTCAAGATCACTATCTACAAGCAATATTGGTAAGTATTTACAGCCTTGGAAGTATGCTCCATCAATGGCAGTACTTGGTATCTACAATCGGTGATATTCAATGTTATCTAGTGAACAAGTTGATTTCTAGCTTGTGGAACTCTGTTTATCCAGACCCTTCTCCATGTTATAGGTTTTTGTCACTGTATGACATCTTCCAAAAAATCTAGGAATAATGTAAATTCTTATCACGCATTTAGTAAGCGCATGCAGGCTAAATTTTGCCTATAATAGTTTTTGTTTTTGTATTTCCTGATAAGATCATGATTGAAATGGGTTAGATATGTATCTATGGCTAGATTTCATGTATATAGTGTTAAAGCTTTATCCTAAAAGACATTTTATGTATTGTAGGTTTCACAGTGCTGGAGTAGAGAGGACCACAAGGTATTTTTGTTTCGATATGGAGGTCGATGTAGGAAAGACAGAATGCATGATCTAGTCAAGTTAAAAGAGGAAAAACATACGTATTGTATATACTACTCTCTATAGACACATACATGACATTAAAACTTCTTTTCGATTCAGCTTGTAAATAGGTTTTAGTAAATCAAATGACAAAAGAAAAATGTTGGAGCCCTGCTTGGTATGGGAGTTATTATTTGAAATTATTTTTGTTTGTGCGTGCCATACTGATTAAACTAGTGTCCAAGAACGTTCTTACCCATTTTTAACGATTTTACGCAGGGCAACTGCAAATTTGCTCGCATATACACACCAAAGCACTAGCACATTCCGACAAAGATCTTACAAAAATCATACAAATTACAAAGCATGGCATTCCAGTATTACTTGTCTGCGGCACATATTAGAGGAAGGAACTGACACACAACACTACAGAAAACCAACAACCGGACAAGAGAAATGACGAAAAGCAGTAGCAATTACAAAAAGAAGAAACTGACCTTTGCGTAACAGCTGGCTATATACGAAAACGCAGCAGGGCAAGGGATGGCGAAGTATGTATCCATGACAAATTCACAGTGGAGTCTACAATCCATCCTTTAAATGAGAAACTATGACTCATAAAGGAGATTATAGGCACGTAGAACTATCTAGTAAACCGCAGATGGAAAAGAAAATTGAAGTAGCATGATATCTACAGAAGTTGTTGCACCAAACAAAATTGAAGTAACGACACTAAGTCCATTGACTGGCTTAGTTCAAATTTAGTTTTTTACATAAGACCCACCACAAAATTAAATACTTGAAAAGTAAGAAAATCAACCTTGTTCCGTTTGGAATTAGAATAGCCATCAGCTGAGACTAACCAACTTCTAACCCTCAATTCAATGACCAGCCAAATCTCCAGCCCCATGATAATAAACTTAGGATCAGCGCCCACTTGTTTCCCAGAATGTAAAATATACCAGATGGTATCAAGTTGTACATTCATATTTAATAATTCTTATCAAACAAGAATTCTCCCATGATTGTTCCTTTAAATATTTAATCTTACCATTTGGAGAAGTAAATTTGGAGAAATGAAGAGGGTTGCATAGCCAAAAAAGACTGCACCTTGCGTCGCAGGTGGCAATATATTCACGACAAATTCACAGTGGAGTTCTCAATGGCGGAATCAGGATTCAAGACTGGGAGACACATGAAAATAGCTAGCGAAACAGTTTGCGGAACTTAGACAAGCAATTTGGGCTTCAGATTACATTTATATGGGCTTGGAATATTTGTACCTCAGCTTGAGGAGCCTAAAATGGGCCATGCCTAACATTAAACTCTAGGGATTAGCAAAACCATCCGAATCGGCGGATTTCATCTGACCGAACCCGGAAGGAATATGGCAGTGAACATCGATCTGCCTATTGGTGAAGAATCTTGTTTCCAGGCATACTTCTTTTTTTTTTAGGCATAGCTAATGATGCCAAAATAGGATCACTTGGTAAAAAAATCCCATCATCCCTCAACCACCTTTTTTTTTTGATAGTAACTCCCCTTACATGATTGGTGTTATATTTATAGTTTAGATTTAGTGATAATGATTCAAGTAATGTTAATGATTGATTAAACTTAAATTTTTAGTGGTAAATTAGTAGAGAATTATATTTATATGAACGAATTGGGATTTTTGAGAGGAAAAAAAAAGGAAGAAGTGAAAAGAAAGTTTTGGGATTTTAATGATTAGAAGTGTCCAAAATGTGTGATTTAAATCAGATTCACAGGTATAGTTGTAGGCGACGTTTAATCCTCATTTCTTTCACAAACCTTTTTGGATGTTCAATGCTGGGTTCAGCTATAAAATTACTCGCCGAATCTTATTGGGAAGAACCGTTCGGCTGATATTTCTAAAGGCATACCTAAGCGTATCAAAAAAAAAAAACTTGATGTTCGGCTTATTCGAACTTCAGTCATCGTTGGCCGGACTTGTACTCCACTGTTTGGTTTTTTATAAGTTGTGGCTTACGGAGCCATGTTCGGCTTACTATGATAAGACCGAACTTGGTAGTGTAAAAACACAAGTTAAAGGTTCGGATATACAACTGCATTTCCAATATGAGCTGAACCCTGTGTTGGTGCAACATTTTTATAGGTTTTTCTTGTAATCTAACTTTTCGAACTACCCGAACAAGGATTTTTTCCAAATAAAGAAGGTTCGACTGAAAATAATATATATAATAATAAGCCGAACCTAAAATTCTTCTTCGTTATAAACTTGATTTGGCTGAAAACATGCTATTTCAATGTTCGCCGAACTGTTCTTCTGAAACATAAAAAAAAAAAAAACGAAGAACAAAGATCTGGGTTCCAATATGCGGATCTGGAGCTAAACATCTTGCGCAACGATTCACATGACTCATTTTATAATTATGGTTTTAATCGATAATCAATCATTTATGAATCGACGACGAAAAATAAAATCAAAACGGTTTGATAATGATTAGACTGGGTTAGGAATGAAAATAATTTTTTATTTTGAAAATGATTTTGGATTTTGATTAGTTTAGGCTTATGTTTTAAATTAAGGTGAAGGATAATCTCAAATAATTTAGAATAATTAAGGACAACTTAGTAATCAACTGTTAGGACACACCTCATAAACCCATCCTAGATAGGACAATAATTTGATATCCCTTGAAACAAGATTCTTGGTGAATAAGATGTGACTGGACTTTTCTAACAGGTCATTTTGGTAAACTTGACTTGGGCGGCACCTTTAAGATCCCTAGCATCAGCTCACCCGTGAATGTCGAATATATATTGTTTATGGTCGGCGAGTTAAAACATAAGGTTTCACTATCCATAAGGTATCACTATGCACGAATAAAAACTTCAACAAAATAAATTGTTCATAAAAATCTCACTTAACATAAATTGTTTATATTACCCTTCTAATTTAAATCACCCCAACAAAAACAAAAATCATCCCCATTTTTAATTTTAATTATATTATCACCAACAACCCACCACCATCAACTAGCAACATCACCAACCACCATCCGCCGCCCACCGCCACCGCCAACCACCACCGCGCAACCGCCATCGCCACCCACCACCACCACCGCGCCACCACCACCGTCGTTGCCACCACTGTCTCCGACCACCACCGCCGCCAACCACCGCCGTTGCCACCACTGTCGTCGACTACCACCGCCACCACCTCCGTCGCCACCACCACCACCAACCAGTACCCAACACCGCCGACCACCACCAGCACCACCACCAACCAGCACTGCCGACCACCTACACCACCACCAACCAGCACCGCCGACCACCACCGACGTCGCCACCACCGCCACCAACCAGCACACATACCACCGCCACCACCAACCAGCACCCAGAGCCACTACCACAACCAGCAACTTAAAGTAGCATCAGCCACAACCTACCACCACCAAATATTCATGAAACCACCACCACCTCCGCCTCCAACAAATCCAACCACCACTAGCCGCCACCACCGCCAACCAGCACCCAGAGCCACTACCACAACCAGCAACTTAAAGTAGCATCAGCCACAACCTACCACCACCAAATATTCATGAAACCACCACCACCTCCGCCTCCAACAAATCCAACCACCACTAGCCGCCACCACCGCCAACCACCACCGCCATTACCACCCCTAGTAGCACCATATCCACCAATACCAATACCTTCGTAATTAAAAATTGATGAAACTAAAACTGGTTTCATCAAAAAACTGTTTAGTTTCATCATAACAACAATCAATCTCTATATCACTATTTTTTTTTTCGATGAAACCAAAACTAAAAAACTGTTTGGTTTTATCAAAAAACAATCCATCTCTCTATCACTAAAAAAATTTGATGAAACTAAAACTGGTTTAGCTGCTTTTGATTTCGTCTAAGTTTAGTTTCGTCAATAAAAACTCAAACAATATTGATCAAATGCAGATTAAACCAATACTTGTTTCAACAGAATACTATTTATCAACAACAACGTTGGTTTCACCGAAAATTTTCAAAAAAATTATGGCCCAATTAGATGAAACGAAAATTGGTTTCATCATAAATTTCCTTTGACTGCTTTAATGTTCCTTTTCCAACACTTTCTGGGCTCAAAATGTTTTCTAAAAACTACTCTGATGGTGTATATATTTCCATCCGAGGCTGATAATATTCTTACTCAACAAGAATATACGCACGTGCTTATGCACATGCTCCGATCAATGGCTTGCAAAACATCTGAAGTTCGAGTATGTTAGTTAGGTCACACTTTAATATACTCGATCACACCATGACCTCACATGCATGTTCAACAGGTGGAATGATATTTGTCATTTAGGTCAATTAATTGACTTATTTGCATAACTAAGCCCTATCATCTTCTTCCTCCTCCATCGTTGTTTCTGGATTTTCTCCTCCCTCAAAATCTTTTTTCTTTTCCCTAATTGGCAATGTTTTTAGTTTATAAATTGATGTTATCTCCTTGTTTGATGGTGATTGAATAAATTAATAGAAGAATGGTCCGTTCAACACTAAGTTTACAGTGAAGATAGATTTCAATTTCATTTCTTTGTTAATGTAATTTACATAACTCGACGGAATTGGTGGAATTTCCCCAAAAGATGATTATTCTTGGCTTTAATTTTTTCAATTTCACTGAGGATGGTATAGTTCTTGGTTTTATATTTGATTTTGAATATGGAGATCATGGTTGTTTGATGGGGTAATAATATGGAAATTTTACCACAATCACAGTAGATCTAATAGACTTTAATTGGGGTAAGAGGGTTTTTTTTTTTTTTGGCTTAGAAGTTGTTTGATGATCAAAAGATTTCTGATGGATATGATTTTGAACTCCCTTAAATTATTTTTGTAGCCCCATTTATTTATAAAATGGTAAAAAGAAAAAAATAAAATCGAGGGCAAATTCGGAAAACAATTTTTGCAGCTTCATTGCTACAGTGCCTAAGGGGTCTTCCCTTTATATAATAGAATAGATAGTAAATTAAGATTACCACCTCCGCCAACGACCACCAGCGCCGCCGTCGCCGACCACCACCTATTTCAATAAAAAAATTTATCATACGACCAACAAAATTGGTTTCATTGACATAAACTAAAAAAAGTTACCAAAAATTAGATAAAACCAAAATTGGTTTCAACAAAGATTAGATGAAACCAAAATTGATTTCAGTAAAACGAAGGAAAAAACATATGAAACCAAAATTGGTTAAGTTAAACAAATGAAACATGTGCTACATTACCTCGACACGACAGAATATCTAACAAGACTTAAATGCTTTTAGTTATCCATACAGTCAAATAACATGTGAAAATTTAGATATACTCTGTATTAATATATTTCTGACATGATCATAAATAATAAAAGTAGAATTGTCTTTTAGGTCTAACCTCTCTTATTGCAGTAACCTCAACATGGGTAGTAAGATCAGTATGCTTCGAGACCATGTTGTGACAGCTCACAACTACTTGATTATTGCGAAAAACGACTACAACAAAAGGGACTTCATCTCCATTATCCCCTCTTTTGTATGCTTTTTTCACTGCTTTTGTTACGAATTACTAGTCCTTGTCTTGTATAACTCTATTAAAAGTTCAAAGATTTCAAACCACATACATGAGTACCAACCAAAAGGAAAACATCTGCCTTTTCAAGACCACTTATGATGTTGTTCATAAGGTATCATGAACGTAAATCAGCTTGAGGGTTCATGTCATTTCCTTCACACCACACATTGTTTGAACCCATCTTGTTCAACAAATCTTTCAGAACCATCATGTATTCTGCATCAGACAGCTTCCCTGCAAATACCGACAATTTCTTTGGGTAATACTTGATGAGCAGCTTCTGCAACCACGGCAAGGGCATCACGCCAGCTCACAGACTTGAAGCATCCACTAGGACCAAGAATCATGGGATCATTCAACCTATCACTTTTCAGTCCATCATAACAGAAACATGTTTTGTCGGATATCCATTCCTCATTAATGTCCTGCAACATCAACATATATCCAATGTTAAATAAGACTATCTCCGTATGTCTGAAGTATCTTGGGAACTATCCACAACCACAAAGCGCAAACTTGTGTCCCATAAAAAATCTGTAATATTATTACATAATTCAGTCAGTTCAACTCATCCAGAATGGCTCAAATAAAACTATATGCACATTCAACAGGATAAAATACCAGTTAATGCAGGACACCTAAGACACTAAGCTTACTATCTTATCTAACGACCATAATGGTGCTGCAGCAGGAAATCCAGACTAGAACCCTCAAAATAGATTTCCAAGCCGGTTCTGCCATCAAAGCCGTTGATGATTAATCTATCACTTCCCAATTCTGACAATACTTCTAAGAAGACTTTACACACTAAGATATCTACCTGGCCTAAATGCAATTATATTAAAGAGTTAAAATACACTGAAAGGGATAGACTAGAACCCTCAAATCTATACTTTTGTGGAAATGTGCAAGTAAGGTCCTTCTAGAAATATAGATGATGACATAAAACTCTATTATTACTTTAACCAGCACAAAGGTGGCTAAATGATGCCAACAATTAAACGCCTACCAGCAGTTTTATTCCCTTTGCTCGTAAAACATAATCAGAACTCTGATTTAAAATGTTGCACACATAAGAATCTACACAATAAGAAGTAAATCGCTAATACGTCTCCAGTAGAAAGCTAATTAAATAGTAGAGCTTAGTAATTTCATATTTAGACCATTGACAGGATGAACTCTTATACTCAAGTCACATAAAGAAGAAAGGTATTATAAATTATTATTATTTTCTCAACTAATGTAAGTTACACCTTCCCTGCTTCAACTGTTAATTACGTCTGTTAACCATTGCATTAAGAGAACAAATGTATAAGCAGTATGTAATCAACCATCGTACTTATCTGATCAAGTACATCAATATGCTGATTGTCCTAGTGAAACAGTTGCTGGGCACATGCACTGAATCACCGCATATGCCCCTACTATTTTCATTTTCACCTATATTCAAACACAGTTTCCCACACAAACACAAATGCGAGTTTTTTGTAAATAGTGATTGCGTACAAACAATACTAGGACCACTCGAGCTCATTTCTTTGTGAGGATAATGGTGTTTTATTATTGTTTATTCATTATACCGTGTATCACTACAAATTTTTGAACAAACTGAACTTTTAATGTTAGCTTGCAGAATCTTGTAACTGTTTTTACAATGATGAGGTAGTAATTGTTGTAGTGATAATGGTGCTTCCAATTCTTAATGACTTGGAATAACAAGAAGACAGGTCTACTATTAATTACAACTAAATTCATAGTTTCAAACAGGACTAGGTTTGTGGAATAAAGACTTCGATCTTGTGATTTACAACTAAGATTATATATGTGATCGACTATTTGGGATAATGATGATGGAACATCAAATTTTCCTTCAAAATCAAAACTTAAAACTCCCTCGGTATCTTCTCTTGTTGATTTATGCACATAAATCATAATTATTAGAGTTTTTCCTCCGGAATCTGTGGACGTACTTGCATTTTTTCCGTCGGGTGGTGATACAAGATCCGCATCCACTAATTCAGTGTTCACCCTTATACAAAAAAAATTCCAGGATTTTGGGTGCCAAACTGCTGGAACCCGTGGAAGTCTTGCATCATATAAAAGATAATTACTGTTAAGCAAAAAACTGTCTTTTGGGGATTGCGAATGTTCTATGAAGCTTCAGGATAAGATGAAAAAGTATTACCACGGAGTAGTTCCAACAACCATTTTGCAAAATATTTTCTATAATGGTAGAGATGTTCTTATGGGCTAATGAACTAGTTAATATAACAAAATAGAGTGTTATAGTTATATTAGATTATTGAGACTAAAATTCTAGAGTAGAGTTGTAGATTGTAATGTGTGATAAGTTATTTCATGTTTTTTTTTGGGCTTTTTATAAAAATAGGCCTGATTTTTTTATGGTTTACAAAACTATGCCAGTTTTTTTATTTCTTACAAAACTAGGCTAGTTTTGACCAAAAACGATGGATGGAAAGTTAGCCCAGTTAAGTGGACCTAAAAAGACCTAATAGTCCTTTGAATTGTTGATTTAAGTCTGTGTCACTATTTCTTTTCATATCATACCGAGTTAGCTAGCCTGACTCTGCTCGTTGGTCCGAGTTGCAAGTGTGTAAGAGTCATGACCTGTAATTCTTCAAACCCATAACTAGCGGCAACACCCATCTCTTGACCTAGCAATTATTCATCAAGCACAACATATACTCTAACTATATCTCTCTTGCTCCTCTGTGTTGGATGTGGTGATAGCAGTCGTAAAAGGGATGTTAGAGTTCTCTTTCTTCGGCTGTGTTCTTCTTGTATAACTCAATTCCCTTGCTGAAAGTTCGAATCAGATAGAGACCTTGTTTCCTAGTCTTGTATAAACTGGATCACCTTTATATCTTTTCTGTTCATCAGCAATATCGATGGCAACATCAGACTCATTTTAACTGAATTTTAGCCAAAAAAAATCTTGCCCAAAACTGTGACTAACTCTAACCCCTGACTCATTTTCTTTCTGCCTTTGAATACTCTCGGGCCTTACGCAGTTATCTGTTAGAAGCAGTATCTAACTGACCATCAGTTGAGGCTGAAACAAGAGCTGTGCGGTTCAGGCATTCTAACAAGCAACTCGTGCGCGTTTTGCTGATGCTTCATTGATGAAACCTCTATTGATTTCTAAGGCCGGATTCTATCTCCTTCCCTGCAATGTAATTCAATTCCACAATAACCATCATTTCTAATTCATTCAAACCTATAAAATACACATTAGTCTCTTCAAACATCAATGGAAGGAATAAATCTTCTTCCCTCGGCAATAGGTTCAGTTTTTCACATGGTTTCCATATTCAAAACTCTTACCTAGACATTCTCAAATTCGAATCAAGTCATAACCCAACTTCCTTGTTTCTCTGAACTTCAAAAACTTCATTTAACCCCATCCTTCACTTGATGTTCTTCACTGTTTTTTTCCGGCTGGAAAATCATGACAATTCCGTAACCAAAACCACCACTAGTTTAACCCATTTCTTCCTTGTTCTTTCCTAACTTAATTCATATATTAAAAGTAATCTAAGCTCGTCCATTCTCAGCACCATTTTCTTAATCACGGTCTCAGGCCACTTCTCGGCAAAACTCAACTCAAAACCACCTTCAGATACTGATCACAGTCTCAGACCACTTCCGGTATGTTCTTGATAACCATTCGAGCCATAGCTAGCTGGCCAATAGTTCAATTTCTTCATGTTTGGCAGCCACGCAATCAGTCCAAGACTCATTCATTCACCACTGCGTCGAGCCATGACAAGACTAACAAATTTTGATAGTGAATAAACCATTCAGGCATTTGAACAACCATATGATGTGCATTTTTTTGTTCAAACAGATAACATAGTTGTTGTTTCTCTCAAAACCGGTTAATCTCCTTCCCTGCATTGCAATCATACAAACCATTCAATAATTCTTTTTTTGTTTGAAACAACTCAGCATCAGCTTCTTTTCCAATGAATCACCATCTTCAACAGAAACCTCTCCTGTCTTCCCTGTTTGATCACCACAAAATCACTAGCCAAACTCCAACCCTGCATATAGTTACCTTCTCTGAACCAATTTTCCTTAATTTTCATCATCTTCACGCGAAACAGCATCACTATCTATCTGTTCTTGTTTCCAACCAAACTTCAATCCACTAGCAAAACCCTTTATTCTTATTTTACTAATAAATTCACTGACAGAACATATCCGAATACATCCCAATTCCATTGCTACTGCTCAATCGATTCCCTCCCTTTTTCCGACGGCTTCAAAATCTCTGTCAAAAACTCCATGGCCAAAACCCATCTTTTGTTAGTGATGCAGAAAGGGTATTTTCGTAGTATCAGCCCCTCCACGATATATCATCGTACGAGATTTTGAAGAGATATTGACCAGTCTCCACGAGATATTGACTGAGATAACTAATTTGGATGGAATCCGTTTAACTGGACTAGATTTGTAAGAAATAAAAAAAGTGGCCTAGATTTGAAAATAAGGTCCCAGAATAGACCTAGATTTGTATATAATCCTTTTTTTTTATTGAAAGTCGTCTAGGAATTTGAATAATATCTAGTTGATTTGGGGAAAATTCGAATAACTAGACCTAAATCGATAAGGAAAAGGAAGAACATCCGGTTAATTTTGAAAATAAAACTTGATGCAATTTAATCTTGACAATTGTGGATAGTGTTTTTCAGTTTCAACCTACCCCATTTTGATGGTGTTCTATATGCCCAAAAGATCATCACAATTATCTAACTAAGTTTTGATTAAAAACTGATGGTTTATGGTGTTGTTCATATGTGACGAACATAGTCATAATCGGCTAGGTTTTTGATTTTATACCTAGTCGAATCTGGGTAAAGATTTGGAATGGAGCTCCGCCCTGCACATGGCTAGGAACCTTTGCCGCTATCTCCCCTTCATAATGGAAAACAGTATGTTCAAAACAAAAATGATTTAGTAATTTTGAAGTAGAATTAGACGGGTAGAGTAGCTGAGAGCATCGCAGTGTTGGAGAATAGAACTAGTTGGTTTAGTAGCATCGTCTTGGATAATTATTGTTCGAGCATAACTCGGTTGAACCCACCAAGTGTTGGTATGTCAATTTTGGTTGTCATATTTTAGTATCAAAACTCATCTATAGTCGCTTGATCAAATACTATGGTCAACTTCATTTAGGTTAGACTAGAAAGTCTAGGAATGTTGAGACGTACAAGTATTACTCCGAAGACCTGCAGAATAAGAAGAAGTAACGACTACAACGAAGACATCACCCTTCCACGTGGGGTTAGTAATATTGACTTGATATTGTTTTCATTTCTAATGTATCTTTCAAGTCGGATTATATTGAAAACATAACATGCGAAGCTGTATATATATAATACTTTAGTGGTTAGAATTGGTCATATCATTATGATCAAAATGTCAAGGAATTTATTGAAATACGAAGTATAAACTGTTAGTGCACTGCTCGGTCGAACTCGCAGGAGTTGCTATATCAAGCATGTTTGTCAATGTTAGTGATCAAAACTATAATTCTTAATTTCTAGTCTAGTATAGCTAAGTCTCGGACTAGGATAGTAAGTGTAGTTGAGCTCAAGGACTTCATGGCGATTCATCATACAAGTGGAAGAACTACTCAAGGAACCGGTGGAACTTCTCGACAAAAAGGTATGTGAAGACTTGAACTTATCTGTCACTCAAAAGTCTATCTATTCTATCTCCTACATCTTGAGACAAAAGTCGTATGCTATATATATAGACTTAGATTATACACATTTGGTATTTCGAGCCGAGTATACCTCTCCTATCTATATCTCGAAATAAGTGTTGGTAAGCATTTAACTTTGACCAGGTTTTTCTTTACCTAGTGACACAAGTCATGATCTGTTTCAATCATCTTGAAAATTACTTTGACGAGAAATAGTGTAACAACTATATAACGTTATCTAAGAATGTTTCAATGATTGGAATGAAAGTTTAGATTACCTAACCAATGATGGACATAAGTATGTTGTGGAAACACATATGTGCATAAATCCTATACTGGAAGAATGGATAGTATCCAAGTCCGCGAACTGCCGAAGTTCTCAAACCCGAGAATTTCTGTTGTAGTTAACAAACTGCTTGCGCGAGCCAAGTCCGCGAACTGGTAAAGTTCTCAAACCCGAGAATTTCTGCTGGAGTTTGTAAACTCTATCCAGTACCTTAAGTCCGCGAACCTAGTCCGCAAACTTGAGAAGGTTATATATCTGAAGATGATTTCTGAACTTAAACATATAAAGACTAAGGAATGCTTTTGAAAACTGTGGCTATAAAGTTCATGAACCGATTCATGTGAATCAAATCATCTTTGCTTCAATTGTGTCTTGTGTAGTACATGACATTTCCTTGCAATTGAACAACTCTCTAACTAGTTCATATGAGTCATTTGAACTAGTTATGGTGAAGAAGAAAATGGTTGGTATGAAATGCTCAAATGGCTAACCTTTTGGTTGACTATTGTTGAACCAACAATGCACACGTTTGGGTACGATTAACCAACCTAGAAGTGTGCACTTCATTTGTGTATAACAAGCTAAGATTTCGATCTAACGGTTGAGATATATTAGCTTGAATCTAAATCAGGTTTTCATATAACGGTGGATAGTGTTTTCTTTTTGAGCAAGGCGAAACCCTGATTTGAAAGACTATATAAAGGAGACATCTAGCCTTGTGCAAAACTAATCCCACACCTTACGTGTGATGCTAGTTTGTGTGCTAGAGTCGGTTCTCCTTTAAACTTTGGTTTTCTTCTTCTACAACCAGGTTAACGACTTAAAGACTTCATTGGGATTGTGAAGCCAGACCGATACTACTTTTATCGTAGTTGTGTGTTCTGATCTTGCATCTTCTATCGTACCAGTACAAATATTGATTGGATCGAGATTAACCTCTCCGATAGGAAAGATATAAAAAGTAATCACAAACATCTTCGTTTCATCGTTTGTGATTCCATGACATCTTGTTTCGCTACCATACGATTAAGATTGTTGTGAGGTGATTGATTAATCTAGGCTGTTCTTTTGGAATATAAAACCGGATTATCAATTAGTTTCTGTTCACCTCGATTTTATATCAAAATGCGAAACAAAAACTTTAGGTTTTTTTTTTGGGAGACAAATTGATCCTTTGATAGACTTGTCTGTGTGAGACAGATTTGTTTATTTTCAAAGCCTGCGATTTTGGGTCGTAGCAATTCTTAGTTGTGGGTGAGATCATCTAAGGGAATGAAGTGCGCAGTATCCTGCTGGGATCAGAGGCGTAGGGGTGCAACTGTACCTTGGATCAGTGGGAGACTGATTGGGGTTCAACTACAGTCCAGTCCGAAGTTAGCTTGGAGTAGGCTAGTGTCTATAGCGGTTTAATAAAGTGTGTATTCAATATGGACTAGGTCCCGGGGTTTTTCTGCATTTGCGGTTTCCTCGTTAACAAAACTTCTGGTGTCTGTGTTATTTCTTTTCCGCATTATATTTGTTATATAATTGAAATAATACAGGTTGTGCGTTTAGATAAATCAATTGGAGAGTCCGACCTAACGGTTGTTGATTGATCATTGGTTATTGGTTTTTGCTACCATCCAAGTTTATCTCTCTTTAATCGATACTCGCAGTTTGCTTGAGTAAGGTTAAATCGAGAGATTGAGATATAAACTCTTTGATATATCTTTTTATTGATTGAGTCCAACTGTCTAGTAGATTATCATAAAAATTATATTGGAGTTTGTCCATACAGATTGATAACCGAATTGTTGGGTGTGGTTGTTAGACCCCCGCTTTTTCATAAACGCTTATCTTTTGGAACTTCGTAAATACGACATTAACATAATCTTTGTATTTAGTTACTTGATTATGTGTAAGATATAGGTGCGATTTCATCCTAGAAAACTACGCATTATTACATTAGTTTAAAGAAGTAGATGTATGAACTTGTTTCATAATCGAAAGGGAAATCATGGTTGGCCTGCTTCTTTATTGAATATATTTTGGATGACCAATGCAAGATGACAAGGTAGAACCTATCTTAACTCATTATGAGAATTGAGGTATAACCGGTCACATCCTATACTGTGTAGCATGTTGTAATTGGTCACAAGCTACGAAGCTAGTTTGGGAAACTAGTTGTAATCAGTCACAAGCTACTTTGGGAACCAAGGTGTAACCGAACACAAGCTAACTTGGGAAGTAAGGTGTAACCGATCACAAGCTACCTCTGGGAAGCATGGTGTAACCGGTCACAACCTAGTTTGGGAAGTATGGTATAACCGGTCACAACTTACATTGTGAGTCATGGTAGAACCGATCCCAAGTAGAAAAACCAAGTTTCAATCATTCACATATCTCTTTATGTTTTGTGTGAATCTTGGAATTAGGGTTTGCTGAGTGTTAGAGCATTGCTCAGTTGAACCCACCAAGCGTTGGTATGTCAAGTTTGGTTGTCATATTTTAGTGAATCAAAACTCATGTTAAGAGTCGCTTGATTATGTACTAGAGTTAAACTTCGTATAGGTTAGCTTGAAAGCATTAGGATATGAGACATTACAAGTATTGCGAAGTCTTAAAGATCTTAAGTAGCAAGGAGCTACAACAACAACAATCATCATTCCACTTGAGGTTAGTGATATTTGACTTGAACTGTTTCATTCCCTAACGTATCTTTCAAGTCGTGCATATTGAAAATATAACTGCGAAGCATATATGAACTCTAGATAGACATAGTATTAAGGAATACAATACGAGGCTTATTGCTTAACCATTAAACTTTGTAGATAAGACATTGCCATAATCATTTGAATGCTATTATGATTATGCATGGGTATGAGGTGAGGATTTCATCCTAGGGAACAATGTTTACATGTGTTCTAAGGAAATAAGTTCATAAACTTGTTTGTGGACCGAAAAGGAAATTTCTAGGAGTTATTGGTTTTGTATTAATTTCATATATTATGAACAACCAATATGTCTGATAGAGTATAACCGCTCACAACTTGGTGTGTTCTTGGTAGAACTATTCACAAAGTCCTGAATTTGGTATTGGTATATCTTTTATTAGTAAAACCAATCTTAAGTAATCACCTGTGGTATGTTCGGATTATGTCTGCCTTGGGGAAAGAGAACCGATCCTAGTAAGGAAAAGGGAACCGATCCTTGTAAGGGAAGGGAACCGATCCTATGGAAAAGTGAAACACATATAATTTAGATACCATATATATATGTGGAACCGATCCTAGTACCTAGTCAACCGAATCTTTGGGAATCTAGTGTGACTATGCGTAGTACTCACATAGAGGAAGAACCGAAACTTGTTTTGGTAGTACCATAAACCCATGATTGTGATTGAATGTTGGTTTGATCAATCACACAGTTATTGAAAGTCATATGAACCAATTATAAACTTGTTTGGAAGTGTGGCAAATCGGTTTCAAAGTTGTAAGTGTGAAAGAGAACTTACAAAGTAAAGATGTCGACAAACTTTGAACACGTGATGTGAATGTTTATTTCTATAATTGTTCAAAGATATTCCTTAACGGCTAAGGGAAGAGATCCCAGGATCGAAACATAAGTAAGTTAAGAATCTTTTAATTAAGGTTATTAATTTCACTTTATAGGGAAATTACAGAATTATTAATATGCATTTACTAATTAGATTTTCCGAGAGATTTCGGTTTTTATTTTTGGATAGAGCATTTCCAGGAATTATGAAAACCGAATATGTTCTTTTATGAATATCTTGAGAATATTTTCGGTTTTGTAAATTCCTTGGTGTCCAAACTTCCTTGTCTATAAATACACGAAGTTTGCCTTTCTAGCAAACTAATCCTTCGTAACAACAGACTTCCTCTTTTGTTTTTGCTACGGGTGTAGCCGCCTATCGGAGAGGAGAGTAATCTAATTAGGTGAAATCTCTTACGGCCACTTGTTTTAAAGTCTTCTTTGGGATTGAGAAGCTCTAGCGCGACCCGTTGGTGGGAAACTAGATAATTGCGGTTTATCTTTGTTTTCGATTGATTTGATTGACTAACGGTGGTTGAAATATGATTGCACCTAGTTTGTTTATTCTTGAGAATATTCTCTTTTGTTATAAGATTCACTCAAACTAGTTCATAGTTTCGACAGGGATCTTTAGACTGTTGTTAGTTCTAAAGGCGATCTTATGATAATCCATTTTTAACAGAGTCTGTTCTGTGCGTGATTGATCACAGCAGATTCAAGTGATTGTGTGCAGGTTTTTATTGAAGATTTAAGAAGATTTGAATACAAAGAAGATATTGAAGATCTGACTTGGGTTTTACAATCTTTGGAGTGCACAATACTTGTTTGGGTAAAGAAGATCCAATTAATAATCGGTTGATCCTTGTGGTAGATTAGATTGATTAATTGAGTAGATCGGAATCAACATGGTTCTCCGGATTAAAGGTGTTGTTGGCTTAATCTTAATCGATTACCTTTGGATGATTGAACATAAGATAGATCTATACCCGATGAAGGATTTTATGTTAAGATAAATGGAAGAGCCTTTGTCCGACTCATATCACTTGGTTGAATAGATTTGATACCAAACAGATTTCTTGTTCCTTTACTGTTTGGAATTCGAACCAAAGGGATTGTTCCAAGTACATGACTTATTCATAAGTCGGAGGCGTGGGAATACAGATGGAACTAGGTGAACTATTACTGGGTCTCAACTATACGAAGTTAAGTGTAATTTTTTGTAGCGGCTTAATCCTGAGAGTATTCAATTCTGGACCAGGTCCCGTGGTTTATCTGCATTTGCGGTTTCCTCGTTAACAAAATCTTGGTGTGTCATTTACTTTTATTTTCCGTATTATAATTGTTTTATTATAATTAAAGTAAATTACACAAACGTTAATTCCTATTTACTTGATAAGCAATCCTATTGTGTTTGGTTAAGTCCGAACCTTTATATCAAGTAAACATACTTCGTTGTTGTATTGTCTCTATCTCGTATCCATAGACGATCACACAAAGTGTGAACCGATTAGTTGTATTGTCTCGACTCAGTCCATAGACAATCACTTTCGGAGAAAGGACTTATATGTAGGAAAAGTTTTAGCTTGAGATATATTTGGGTACCCTCGCCTTTTCAATTGGTACCAGAGCAGGAAAACACGAAAAGATCTAACAATCTGTGTTTGATGCGATCCAACCTATAAGAATGAACTCGAGTTATCATGAATCGACTTCAATAAACGTACCGACAAGATTTGACGGAACACACTATCTATGGTGGAAATCTGCTATGAGATCTTTTCTTAAATCACGAGACTTTGATACTTGGCTATTAGTCGTCGATGGTTATACTCTTCCAAAGAGAGTAAATTCAGAAACTGAACTCAAACGGTTAACAGAGTTTTCGAACGAAGAAAAGGAACTTGCAAAGCATAATTCAGATGGTTTGAATACTATTATTCATGTTGTAAGTCGTGACTTACAACATCATGTGTCTACATGTCAAACTTCGAAAAAAGCTTAGGATAATCTTCAGGTCGTATTCGAAGGAAACTCATCAGAGAAAGAAACTAGACTTAAAACCCTCACTTCCGAGCGGGAAAACCTTCGAATGGATGACAACGACAATTTTGAGGAGTTTCACATTAAGATCTCTGAGATAATTAATGCTTCTTTCTCGTTAGGAAAGACTATTTCTGAAAAAAGATATAGTAAGCAAGATTCTCAGATCGTTGCCATCTAGATACGATTATAAGAAACATGCAATCATGGAAGCAAATGATCATTCAACTCTCACACGAAGCACACTTGTTGGTAAGCTAAAATTTTTTGATCATTAATCACAGTCTATTCAAAGTAAAGGAATCGCTTTTAAAGCAAAAATTCCAAATGCTCAAATGGAGAACAATACACAGTTGGATGATTCAAATGAACTGATTGCAGAAAATTCTGATGATGAAATTGAACAATCATTATCATTAATTACTAGACAGTTTCGAGATCTCTTGAAGAAAAGAAACAAGAGATTCGTTAAGGATACTTATCGATCTTCTCGACCGCACGACCGGGTTCCTGTCAAAAGGGATCAGGAAGAAGATGATGAATATCAGCCGCAGTGCTTCAAGTGTAAATGGTTTGGTCATATTGCTAAAGACTGTCCCAATCTTAAGAAATACACTGGAAGCATGGCATTGGCTGTAACTCTAGATGATTCCTCTGAGTCATACGATTCTGAAGATGAGGAAACAACTGATGTTGCATCAGTTGTCAATCTTATTCCTTCCTCCACCATTAGTGATTTACCCATTTTAAGAATGGACATGCCTTCCGATGTTATTAAATCATCCAATGTTAAAGGGAGAAATAAGACGAGATGCAAAAACTGTCTTAATAGAATTACTAAAAGTTGCATGTGAAATTTCAGTATATCCCAAATACTTCGTTGGTTCAGGGTAATAGAAAGAGATCTTTTCATACTATACTAGATCAAGAACACTCTGGTTGTTCAAAATTCCATAATGAGAGAACATCTCATACTAATACCACTTGATCGATATTATAATTCTTTCTTCATCTAGTGTGCCAATTTTTGAGTGAGGAAGAAGAAAAATCAAGGCACTTTTGTGTAGATTATGAAAATAATATATAGTATTTGAAGATATTTAATATATTCATATCTTTGGGAATATTATATTTTCGGAAGTATGAAAAATATAAAAAGTATCTTCTCCTATTTTGATCATTCCTTGTCCAAACTATGGGTCTGGATCAAATGGCTTCTCTGGAGAAGATGCAAGATCAGAAATATCATCTTAAAACTAAGTCTTGATTATCTCTTGACATTAAGGGTAACATCAGAAAGGGAGATTGTCTTAGCAAGAAGAAAAGAGAGAATACTCTGAAGAAAGATCAGTGTATTGAGGCATTGCCACATTTTTGTGTTCCATCAAAGACAGAATTACATGCTCTTGCAGAATCCTTCACGAAAATTTCTCATCTGCAATAGATTCTGGTCAAGCAACAAGGGTTTATACTTGAAGAAATTCAAAAGCTGAAAAGTAGTAATCCACCTTCATTCAAGTCGGACATGAAGGATTAGGTTGCAAGGAATAATAGACATCAATTTTTGTTTTCTTTCATTGATTGTACTTGTCTATTATGAATAAAATTATTTTATTAGTAATTTTTCCTGTGATAGTTTTTTTTTGGTTTACGTAGCCTGTGCTTAATTGCTTTTATCTTATTGCTATGTATGTTTATGGGATGTTTGATTTCGGTTTTACTACCTTAATATTCGATCTCATATATGGTGAACCCTCATGGTTTGGGTGACTTTTTGATTTAGCGGGATTAAGTTCTATCCCTAGTAGGTAGGCTTTATCAAAGGATTATGAGGGGTTCTAATATAAACAGTATGTGAAAAGTCACAATATGTTGAATCGGTTTTGGTTTAGCATAAAAGCACATGTGTTTCGACGGTTTTCAACTTTTTCTTGCAATTTTTAAAACCGGTTTTCAACCTTTCTCTGGTAAAGGTTGAGGTGTGTTGTTATTCTTTTGTTTATGCATAATGATGACAACGTGGTGATATTTCAATATCAATTGTCCCTGGATGAAGACGCTATCATATTGGAGAAGTGGATGCGAAATTTGAGGTAACAATCTTGTTAGTTAATTGTTTTCCTGTTTAAGAAAAGCCTGAGTTTATATATATATTTGTTGCTTTTGCTTAACAAAATTTAGGTTCAATTGATATTTATTCCATGATGTGTGTGTGGATGTGTGTTTCAATTGGTTCATGTTAATAAAAACTATCGTTATCTTGCTTTATTGTGTGCTATCAATCGTTTAGGCTTACAAAATTTCGGTACAATTGATGTGTGTATGTGATTCAATTGGTTCTGGTTAAGAAAAACTATTGTTATCTTGCTTTTGTATAGTTTCAATGGTTTAGGATTACAAAATTACGGTGCAATTGCGGTGCTTTTAATGTCTATGTTGTTTCAATTTCTTCCGGTTGAGGTGAATCATTATGCAAGTTGATTTATGTTGGTTTTTATGAATTAGTTATGGCTTAACAAAATATTTTGTGTATGGGGTGAGTTTTTTAGTCCAATTCGATTCCGGATAAGAAACTAAGTTAATTCTGATCTTAGTTTGTCTTATCGAAGTGAGGTTTTCGGTTATTAAAGTCTAATCGAATGCCTAAACAAGGAAATGCTAGGTAACTAACCTGGTATTTGGTTTGTTTAAAATTGAAAGGTCTAAGTTTATGGATAATTAGAACCTGATGAGAAAAATGGAGTTATCTTTATTTTGGTCTTATCGAATTAAGCGGTTGTTTTTGAACAATCGGTTTAGCAAAGGAACTAATGTGATTAGTTCCTTTTCAATGGTTTGCTAAACTAAATGGGAAAAATTGTTTCGGGAAATTGTTTCCTTGGTAACATATCAAAATATGACTACTTATAGTTTCGTTTTTGATATTGGTTATCAAAACATGATTAGTGGAACCCTCGTGCCTAACTCTACAGGTTTGCAAGTCTATTATGAGATTTGTAAGATTCTTTTCGTGTTGTCCTTTATTTTTTCGTTTCTTTGTCATTTTTGTGACAAAAAGGGGGAGAAATATATGGAGTAAACAAGTGATACTGGCATTGATTTTATATTAATTGGTATCACTAAGGAAAATAATATTGGTGCTTGAATGTTTTATCTAACGAAAGAGTGAAAACACAGACTAAGGGGGAGTAACATGTCATATTGATTGGTATAACAAAAACCTGCGGATTGAATATCTACCTATCTTCCTTAGGGGGAGTATTAGCTTTTTATTATAATGTCAACAGCGGCATTTTCAAGGATTGAATGTAAGAATTTTAATGTGCTTTTGAGTCGGGAATTAAGCAGAGTGTAATGAATTCTTGTAATTTGTTTATCCATATTTGTCACTAAAATTGACAAAGGGGGAGATTGTTAGAGCATTTGTCGGTTTAACCCACCAAGCGTCGGTATGTCAAGTTTGGTTGTCATATTTTAGTGAATCAAAACTCATGTTAAGAGTCGCTTGATTATGTACTAGAGTTAAACTTCGTATAGGTTAGCTTGAAAGAATTAGGATATGAGACATTACAAGTATTGCGAAGTCTTGAAGATCTTAAGAAGAAAGGAGCTACAACGACAACAATCATCATTCCACTTGAGGTTAGTGATATTTGACTTGAACTGTTTCATTCCCTAACGTATCTTTCAAGTCGTGCATATTGAAAACATAACTGCGAAGCATATATGAACTCTAGATAGACATAGTATTAAGGAATACAATACGAGGCTTATTGCTTAACCATTAAACTTTGTAGATAAGACATTGCCATAATCATTTGAATGTTATTGTGATTATGCATGGGTATGAGGTGAGGATTTCATCCTAGGGAACAATGTTTACATGTGTTCTAAGGAAATAAGTTCATAAACTTGTTTGTGGACCGAAAAGGAAATTTCCAGGAGTTATTGGTTTTGTTATTAATTCCATATATTATGAACAACCAATATGTCTGATAGAGTATAACCGCTCACAACTTGTTGTGTTCATGGTAGAACTATTCACAAAGTCCTGACTTTTGTATTGGTATAACTTTTATTAGTAAAACCAATCTTAAGTAATCACCTGTGGTATGATCGGATTATGTATGCCTTTGGGAAAGGGAACCGATCCTTGTAAGGGAAAGGGAACCGATCCTTGTAAGGTAATGGGAACCGATCCTTGTAAGAGGTGAAGTACATCAAGGGGAACCGATCCTTGTATGTGGTGCAGCAAGGTTTATATCAGAAAGGGGAACCGATCCTATGGACATGTGCAACACATATAAGTTAGATACCATATATATGTGGGGAACCGATCCTAGTACCTAGTCAACAGAATCTTTGGGAAGCTAGTGTCACTATGCGTAGTACTCACATGGAGGTAGAACCGAAACTTGTTTTGGTAGAACCGTAAACCCATGATTGTGATTGAATATTAGTTTTATCAATCACATAGTTCTTGAAAGCCATATGAATCAATTCTAAACTTGTTTGGAAGTGTGGCAAATCGGTTTCAAGGTTGTAAGTGTGAAAGAGAACTTAAAAAGTAAAGATGTCGACAAACTTTGAACACGTGCTGTGAATGTTTATTTCTATAATTGTGCAAATATATTCCTTAAGGGTAAGGGAAGAGAATCCCAGGATCGAAACATAAGTAAGTTAAGAATCTTTTAATCAAGGTTATTAATTTCACTTTGTAGGGAAATTACAGAATTATTAATGTGCATTTACTAATTAGATTTTCCGAGAGATTTCGATTGTTATTTTTGGACAGAGCATTTCCAGGAATTATGAAAACCGAATCTCTGCTTTTATGAATATCTTGAGAATATTTTCGGTTTTGGAAATTCCTTGGTGTCCAAACTTCCTTATCTATAAATACACGAAGTTTGCCTTTCTAGCAAACTAATCCTTCGTAACAACAAACATCCTCTTTTGTATTTGTTACTGGTGTAGCCGCCTATCGGAGAGGAGAGTAATCTAATTAGGTGAAATCTCTTACGACCGCTCGTTTTAAAGTCTTCTTTGGGATTGAGAAGCTCTAGCGCGACCCGTTGGTGGGAAACTAGATTATTGCGGTTTATCTTTGTTTTCGATTGATTTGGTTGACTAACGGTGGTTGAAATATGATTGCACCTAGTTTGTTTATTCTTGAGAATCTTCTCTTCTGATATAAGATTCACTCAAACTAGTTCAGAGTTTCGACATGTATTTTTAGACTGTTGTTAGTTCTAAATACGATCTTGTGATAATCCATTGTTAACAGACTTCGTTCTATGCGTGATTGATCACAAGAGATTCAAGTGATTGTGTGCAGGTTTTTATTGAAGATTTAAGAAGATTTGAAGACAAAGAAGACATTAAAGATCTGAATTGGGTTTTATAATCTTTGGTGTGCACAATACTTGTTTGGGTAAAAGTGGATCCAAAATTAATAATCGGTTTATCCTTATGGTAGATTGGATTGATTAATTGAGTAGATCGGCATCAACACGGCTCTCCAGATTAAAGGTGTTTTTGGCGTAATCTTAATCGATTACCTTTGAGTGATGGAACATAATATAAATTAGACCCGACGAAAGGAGTTTATGTTAAGATAAACGGAAGAGCCTTTGTCCGACTCATATCACTTGGTTGAATAGAGTTGATACCAAACATATTTCTTGTTCCTTTACTGTTTGGAATACGAACCAAAGGGATTGTTCCAAGTACGTTACTTATTCATAAGTCGTAGGAGTGGGAATACAGACGGAACTAGGCGAACTATAAGGTTAGTTACTTGGTCTCAACTATACGAAGTTAAGTGTAATTTTGTGTAGCGGCTTAATCCTGAGAGTATTCAATTCTAGACTAGGTCGCGGGGTTTTTCTGCATTTGCGGTTTCCTTGTTAACAAAATCTTGCTGTGTCATTTACTTTTATTTTCCGCATTATAATTGTTTTATTATAATTAAAGTAAATTACACAAACGTTTATTCCTATTTACTTGATAAGCAATCCTATTGTGTTTGGTTAAGTCCGTACCTTTATATCAAGTAAACATACTTCGTTGTTGTATTGTCTCGATCTCGTATCCATATACGATCACACGAAGTGTAAACTGAATAGTTGTATTGTCTTGACTCAGTCCATAGACAATCACTTTCGGAGAAAGGACTTATAGGTAGGAAAAGTTTTAGCTTGAGGTATATTTGGGTACCCTCGCATTTTCATTGAGAAACTTCTAGATGTCGACATTATTTGAACATGTAAATAACTGTTATCATTAATTGTTCAAAGATATTCCTTGATACTCAAGGTAATCCCGAACCGAAATATTGAAAAGCTTTTAATTATGATTTTCATAATATATGTTCTACACTAATAGTAAAAGTTTTCTACATGAGACTCAGAAATATGGCTTGGTAATTAATTGGGAATAGGAAAACCGAAATTAGATACTTTAATGAATATATATAGAATATTTTCGGTTTTGGAATTTCCTTGTTATCCAAATAACCTTGATCTATAAATACATGAGTTTGCATTTTTTGCAAACTATCCTAAGAGACAGGAAAATTTGATTCGTGTTGTTTCTGGTGGAGACGTTTATCTGGAGAGGAAAGTACCTTAATTAGGCGAAATCTCTTACGACCGCTCCTTTAAAGACTTTTGTGGGATCAAGAAGCTCTGCAAGTACCGTTGGTGGGAACCTAGATAATTACATTGTTATTTTAGTTTTTGATTATTGATTTGATTGACTAACGGTTGTTGAAACTTTGATTGCACCTAGTTTGTTTATTCTTGAGAACCTAATTCTCTCCTGATTTAAAGGATCACTCAAACTAGATCAAAGTATCGATGGGATATTTAGAACCATTTTCGGATCTAAAGACATCTTGTGATAATCCATTGTTAACAGACTCTATTCTGTGTGTGATTGATCACAAGAGGATTCAAGTTGTGTCGTCCAGGTTATTAAGAAGAAAATCGAAAATTTGAAGACGAAGAAGATTTTTTTATTAGTTTCCGTATCTTATGAATTTAGTGCACAAACCTTGGTCGGCTAGGATCCAACTAGAATCATGTTTATCTTTGATAGAATTGGTTGTCTAGTTGCATGAGATCATCATCACTTTACAGTTACTGTTTGAGTTGTATATTGATTGATTGCGAATCTAGAAATTGGTTATTTCGGTAATAAAACTTTTAGATTGATCTAACCATACAAAGAAGTTTATTACATTAAACGGAAGAGCCTTTGACAATGAATCATAATATATTATTACCAAAGATTTAATAGAGTGGTTACCAAACATATTTATCATTTACTATTTGGAATACGATCAAAATAATTGTTGATTCACGTGCGTGACTATAGAAGTCGAATGTGCAGGGATATTGAGGAAACTAAGTAGCTAGGGGTAGTCTACTTGGTCTCAACTATACGAAGTTGGTATTATATTTTGTATAGCAGCTTAATTTTGAGAGTATTCAAAACTGTACTAGGTCCAGAGGTTTTTCTGCATTTGTGGTTTCCTCGTTAACAAAATATTGTCATGTCATTATAATTGATTAAATTACACAGGTACCTATAGTCAATCATTTATAACCGTAACTATTATCAAGCACGTATCTTTTTGTCGTATTGTCTCGACCTCGTCCATAGATAATCATACAAGGTATAGGACTTAAGTTGTATTGTCTCGACTCTGTCCATAGACAATCACTTAAGATATCAGATTTACAGGTTGCTATTTAAAAGATTGTGGTGTATAATTGGGTACCCTCGTCTTTTCAATTGTGTTATGTTATTGAACCATTTTTCATTTATCAAAGTTAGTTACATTAGTACGTATTTAAATTCAATAGCTAATAATACAACCAAGTTCTCTAGAAGAAAAATGTGTCAGGTGGATGGATAGATATTATCCTTCCTTCATTCATCATCCGTTATGTATTTCGTTTCATCTTTTTTAATGCGGCTATTTTATCAAAAAAAAAAAGAAAAAAAAAAGAAGGACTTGTAAAAGTGGAAAACAAAATTAAGGTCATTTTTTTTAAAGGAGTAACTTCTTGGTCATCTGCTAATCCAGATTTAATTTCCCAAAGGATCAGTAGATGAATTTTTCAAAGGGGTTTTATAAGAAAAATCTTATTCAAATCTTCGCATCTTCAAATTTTCTAATACCAAGAACGCCTTCATTTTTTATTAATGATACATACTCATCGTTAATTAAGACAAAATTCACTTAGGTATAAAGTAAAAAACAAATGAGCATTGGTTTTAAGATAAATAAAAAGACAATAAGAAGAAAGGGATGATTAATGAATCCTTCACCGTCACCAAGCGATAACTGGATTAGAATACTTATCTATCTTCTGTTAGAAGCATTCATCACCAACCGTATGATAACAGTACGCTTAGCTATCCCCAAAAACTCCTTGTATCACCGGGTAACAAGTGCGCTTAGCAACCGAATTCTATCCAACTGAGCCGCATTGAGGTACGCTTACAAAGTGTAACTCGATCGAATGCTTTAGGGTTTGTGAATTTAGGTTTGATTACAGCAGTTCAACTCAGTACGCTCGGTTCACTTACTGGTTTTGTTTCCACACACGATTTATTTACATAATCCCTCTACAAGGTCTCATGTTTTCTACTTGTGTAAGAGATGTACGACAATTACGGATCGTTCAACTCTCTACTAGCAATACAATGATCAATAGACTAATCTAGTTGCGCACCCAAACCAATCTAGGAATCAATCATAAACCCTAGATATAATGAAAACAAATGATGATGATTAGAGATTCAAATAGACTTGTATTAATAACAAAGCTTCACGCTTAGAACATTGAATTCATCCTTAATCAACAAAGGATTTAGCTACAATAAGATGAATAATGATGGTTTCCCCCTAAAGGGGTAAGCCCTAGGTTTGTGATGTAGAATAAACCATAGCTTGTGATATGAGATGATACATTCTTTGGAATGCCTAATACATATTTATATAGGTTTACATTGCTTTGACTCCAAGTATCCTAGTTGTTTATGGAAACCGACCAGAAACTACGAAAGAAGGACCCTAAAACCGATTCTCAGCCTTCATGGTTTGCATTCGAGTATGCAAACGAAATTTTCAAGATGAAAACGAAATTTTATAATAAAATCCAGGGAAACAAATTTTCGTACCCATCTGCAAAATAAAATTTCAGTTAAATCTGTTTACATACCCGTTTGCTAACTTGCTTGTTTTCGGTATTCGGTAAAACATGTTTTGGCCGTAACTTCTTCGTCCAAACTCGGATTGACCTCATTATTTTTTCATTATTTTCTTCTTTCAATTATTTTCAAGATGGTGATGAGAAATCCTGAACTTGAATGAGTTAATATCGGTCTTAGGCCCGTCTCTTGTTTTGCTCCTTTTCGCCGCACTTCTTTCACTTCTCTTCGACTTGGGCACTTGGATACTTAGAATACTTCTCTTCGTAGATATTTTTATCACTTTGTAGCTCCTTTTTGGATGATTCAACTATTAGAGATAAATAAGAGAAAACAAGAGTAATAATACGAATACATGCAAGAGAAATAGCTTAAACAAGTATGGAATTGACGCTAAAATCATATGAATTATGCACTTATCAAGGCTGGTGCTCAAAATGGGTTTTTTCCCTTCAAAGGTGATACTAATACTGTTAGAGTTCATCATCCTAAATTTCATTGGTATAAAAAGATTTGGAAACCTTATATACATCCTTGTACTTCTAGTACTGTGTAACTGAACAAAATTTGAGTAAAAAAGGTTATAGTTCTGGTTTCAAGATGCTATATCTGCCACAATATACTAGGATTATGTGAAGCATATACTCTAGCATTGTGAGTTCAGTATTTCAATATGGAATTGGATTGAAGGTATTTTTTCTTTTCATAATCCTTCTTCATTTATTGATATTCCCTCAATATGCGAAAACAAGAACCCAATAGTGAAAAAAGTCTGGTTTGTGGCTGCTTCCAATATTATGGTTGATCTCTGGTTTCCAAGAAACTGAATTTACTTTGATGGAATTGATTCTGATGAAGAGAGATTATAAGAAGAAAATTATTCACACTGTCCATGCTTGTGAAATTAGATTTAAAGGTACAATGTGAGGTTCTTGTTATGATCTGTATATTCGTTTGACATGGCTAGTAGAAGAGTTAGGATTACAAGAATTATGGAGTGCTATTTCCACCAACTATATAGCAACACAACTCTATTATCCTATAATAGAGCATCTAGGGGTAATCCTGATATGTCAGGTTATGGTTTGGTTGTAAGAAATCATACTGCATATTTTTGTTATATAAAGTCTGGTGGAATGGGTATTGCCACAAGCTTCATTGCTGGGATTTATGCTAGTATATAAAAGCATTAGGATGTTCTATTGATAACCATAGAAACAAGATGATTCTTCAATCTGATTACATAGTTGCTTTGTGTGCTTTTGTGAAGAAGAATATTCCTTAGTGTTCCTAATCAAGACTGAAGAATAAGTAATAACTTGCAGGTAATCCATTTTAAACATGTAATAAGAGAAATCGTTTTCACAAGGGATTTCTTTTTTAGGATCATACCCTCACATTCTCCAATAAATCACCCGATTTTAGCTAGGATGGAATTTCCCTTCCTCTCTTATCTCAGTTTTGCCTGAAATCTTTTTTGTTGTATTTTGGACTTTTATTTTTTTTAATGGGCTTGTTGCTCTTTTGTTTATTTTCTAGTTTTCTTTGGCATTTTGTATCTTTTTGGCTTTATTTTTAATCCCAAGGACTCCCTTTATCTCACTATACACCATAATCCTTGCAGCCCTCAAGATAACGGTTCTAAGCAAACGGCAGATACAAAGTGAATACATGAAAAGGAGAAACGAGACCTTGTTCCATTTGGAAGAATAGCCGTCATCTGAGACTAACCGGTTTCTAACCCGCAATTCAGTAACTAGCTGCCAAACACTTAACCTATCCAAGTCCGCACCCCCATCATTTCAAGCAACATGCATTTTCTCCATTCCACTAATTCTTGCTCTTTTTTCCCTCCCAAACACTTAACCTATCCTAAGTCCTATGGGTGCTAATCTAGCAGCTATGTTAGCAATCCACGTCAGCTAGGGCAATCTCCTATCTCCCATAGGAGTGCTAATTTAGTAGCTAGATTAGCAGTTCACGTCATCTGGGATCACTATTCAACGCTGTTTGGTTCAGCGCTTTAAATCTCAGCCGTTAGATCCGAAATTAATCTCCTAGCTAGCGTTGAACCATTCAGCCTAAAAGTCACTTTTTGAACGCTGAACCATTCAGCGCCTCAATCTCGCTGCTAGTTTAACTACGAGCAAATGCTAGGAAAGAGAACTAGTGTTAACAAATAGGCCACACTTTTTTTTTTGAACTGCAACATTGTTCTGCTAATCTAACAGCTCAATCTAGCCCATAAGACTTAGCCTTAGAATCTACCAGATGGAAGTTTCAAATTTACAAAAATTTACAATCATCACAAACAAGAACTTAAGTCTCAACTTTCTTTTACACAGTGAGTCAGTGACGAACCAAGAAAAGATTTACCACTTGTGCTTCAGGACAAATCCAGCAACCCCTTGAGAAAATTTGTGCTTCAGGACAAATTTAGCAACCCCTTGGAAAATTTGCCGTACCCAACTGCTTGCATTCCCATTGTCCATGTCCTGTCATCTCGTGCAGAACGTTTCCTATTATTTTCGTGTAAAACGTTGCCAGGTTTGAAACTTCTTTCTCTCTGGCCAAATCCCTCTTGGCCATCGATCTTGCTACGTGTCGAATCGATATACAATGTTTTCTGACGGTGAGAACACGGTCTCTGGAATATGTGTAGAACCTAATCTTGATTTTTGCTCACACTCCTCTATTTAAACATCGCTCTTTCTTTCTCTACAACACACCATTTCAATCTCAGATAAGCTCATTTGATCAAAAACCATGTCCCTCTCTCATTTGTATACCACACCCATTTCCTCTTCAATCACTAACAATCCTCTTCGAAGTTCTACCAAAACTACCAGCAGCCCATCAGTTCATCTTTCAAACCATACCCAATACATCTCATGTAAACAAAACAAACAAACCAGCAAAGAAGGCAATGCAAATCATAATGTCATTGATAGAAGAAATGTCCTCTTAGGGTTAGGAGGATTATATGGTGCCACCGGTACTGCTATAGGTGCTCCATTTACCCCTCCTGACTTAGGTCAGTGTCATAAAGCAACGGACGATGATGTTACCCCGAAAGAGGTTGATTGTTGTCCACCTAAGTACGGTAATGCCAAAATGGTCGACTTCACACCGCCTTCTGTTAATGATCCATTACGAGTTCGGAAAGCAGCCCACAAATACAATCCGGACGATATTGCGAAATTTGAAGCAGCTATTGCTAAGATGAAGGCTTTGCCAGCAGATCATCCATGGAATTACAATCAACAAGCTACCATTCATTGTACTTACTGCAATGGTGCCTTCAATCAGTTCAACAGTGATGCTTTACTTCAAATTCATGAAAGTTGGTTTTTCCTTCCATGGCATCGTTACTATCTATACTTCTGGGAGAAAATCCTCGGGAAACTTATCGGAGATGATACTTTTGCTATCCCTTTCTGGAACTGGGATACTCCTAAAGGAATGTACATCCCCCCCATGTACTTAAAAGAGAAATCACCTTTATTCGATGACACCCGTGACAAACGTCACTACACGTCGGTGTTTGATTACAAGTATACTTATAAAAACCCTAATCCCACTGACATCGATGCTGTGGTTACTACTAATTTGGCTGAGCTCGACAGTATATTCAAAGAAACGTTACAGTTGCCAGCACTTTTCATGGGGAAAGCATTAAGAGCGGGAGAAAAGCCTACACCAGCTCCAGGGAGGTGTGAAAGTTTGCACAATGTTGCGCATATGTGGGCTGGACCTCCTGACAAACCTCACTGGAATATGGGAAATTTCCACACTGCTGCTCGTGACACTTTGTTCTTTGCTCACCATGGTAATGTCGATCGAATGTGGGATATCTACAGTAAGTTCCGTGGACAGAAAGTTGAATTCAGAGATCCTGACTGGCTCGACTCATCTTTCATCTTCTACGATGAGAATGAACAACTCGTCAAGTGCAAGGTGTAAATTGCTCTCTCTTTCTCTCTATCCGTCTCTTATCTTGTTTGAAAGAACAGAAGAAAATATTTTATCTTCAAAAAATGCGACATTAAATCATACGCGCATATTCGTTTCCGTGGCCTTATCTCCATAAATTTAAAATTGTCACGGTTTTTTTCGTCATAGTTTTAAGAGTAAAATTCGTCAATTTTAAATTTCCGTGGCCTTATCCTCATCTTTGTTTACGTTTATATGTACAGGTGAGGAATTGTCTGACTCCAGAAAGCCTACGGTACAGTTACAATCCTGAACCACTTGCATGGACAACCATTCGTAGAAAGTACAAGAAACTGAGGAACGAAGCAAAGAAGAGGAGCGAAGGTGATTCATTGAAACTAACCCCAGTTTCCGGGTTTGGATCTCAGCCACGGCCATTAACAGGACCAATACGGGTATTAGTACAAAGGCCAACGACTTCAAGGAGTAAAGATGAGAAAGCAGATGCAGTAGAAATTTTAGTAATAGACGGAATCAACGTTACAAGTGGATCAACAGCAAGGTTTGATGTTTATGTAACTAAATCCCTCGAAGGATTAGCCGGGCCAGACAACGGAGAATTAGCCGGTAGTTTTGTGCAAATTCCGAAATCATCAGCAGGTAAAGGCTCGAGTTTGGAACTGGGTATTAGTACTCTACTTGAAGAAATTGAGGCTGATAGTGAAAAGGAATTGGTTGTGAGCTTGATTCCTCGAAATGGTGATGTTACTGTCAGTGGAGTTCGCATCGAATTGTTCAAGGTTGATGATGATGAAATATGAATGATTCAATGAAGAAGATCAGTTGAGATATGCCTTGAATAAGCATGCTGCAGTTGTGGAGGACCATCATGCTGCAGTTGCAATGGACCATCTTCAATTGGCTGTTTGTGCCTTAGATTTCTCAATCAATGGATAGACCTGTACTGGTGCTAGTCAATTGTTTTAGCTATAATTGAGTGGTTCTTTTGGCTCTGTCTTTGTATTATTTATGGTTTATGGCACCTTATGATAATGAATTTGAACCTTTTGTTAGTAATTCCAAAAAGGTGCACAAAATCACATGGTAATGGTACATGTCTGATTGCTGAGGGTGACCTACCGATTTATGTGAAAAACATGCTCAAGCTAGTACCATTTGATGGCAGCTCCACATAGAAATCAAGGATAGTTCTATCCAGATGGGATTAACCTGGCCACTCGTATTGCTCAAACGTTGCAATCCTTCCGGACACACAGACAATCCTTTGACATACGCTATCAGACCTAATGTTATGGGAAGGCAGAAAATAATGTGGTTGGGCAAATGATTAATGGATACAACGCAAGAAAAAGTAATGAATTCAATAAAAAAATTAGATTCAGGAATGGCTTGCATGATGGGCAACTGGCAACTCATTTCTCGTGCTGGCTCCAGAGTTTTTCTTTAAAGTAAAAACGGTTAAATTCTCCATATAAAACAAAGTTTTTTCGAGCGTTGTAGTTAATCGGAGCTTCTAATTGATTCTGGCCCCACCATAATATCTTTTTTTAATAATTTTATAATAATATTGGCTCACAATATATTTTCGAACAATCACAACAAACCAACAAATTATCTAATATAACTAAATCTAATAAAATCCAATACATTTCCAAAAATATTTAAAAAATCTAATACATCTAATCATAACAATTAAATTCACAAACAAAATAAATTTGTACGGATAAAATTAAAATAAAATCACATCAGAAAAATATTGTTGATCACAATTTCATCACAAAATTAAATCAATCACAAAATTATAAAAAGAAAAATGCCCAATGTCCAATTACAGTTTTTGATAATTAATTAATCCTAATTACAATTCCACACTATTAAAATCAAATCAAAAAAATATTTTTGATCACAATTTCATCACAAAATTATAAAAAGGAAAATGTCCAACGTCCAATTACAGTTGTTGATAATTAACTAATCTCAATTACAATTTTAAGCTATTAATTAATATTAAAACTAACTCTAACAGCAATTACATTTACAATTTAAAAGAAGTAAAAATACTTTGATCAAAGTTTATAGAGTACCAGATCAAAACGTGCTACCTGTCCGCAAAAGATCGATGGTTAATCCTGTCCAATAGATCGAAATATAAAACCGTCAATAAAAAACATGGAAATAGCATATATAATCAAAAATGAATATTGACAAAAACTAAAAACTGAGGAACCAAAAAACCCCGATGAAAAAGCATAATCGACAAAATGAATATTGGTTTCAACATTATTTTTCTTGATATTGTTCATTTCATAAAAAATAAAAAAATAAAAAACAGTTTCCTTTTTATTAGACTGTAGAAGATACTAAATAATTTTCTAACTCAACAAACAAATATAGTTGTCCAAAAATAATATTTATTTATCGTATAGATAAATATGATAAAAATGTTGAGTAAAAAAAAATATATTATTTAAAGCGTAAATTCCATCAATAGAAAATAAAAATACAAATTAGGCAAACTAAGATTTTCGTAACCTGAACTTTCCAAAAGTAATACAAATTACACAATCGAAAAAAAAAATCTAGGAAAAATATAAAAATCTCAGATATCTTTAGATATCGATTAGTATTATTTTCAAAACAATATCTTTTTATTTATGGAAAAGTGTTGCTTTATATTAGTCATTGGAGCATAAGTCACGCTCCATCTTCGACGCCACTTCTCTCTTCAGCAGCTTCGTTTTTTTTTTCTTTTTTTTTTCTTTTTTTTTTCCTTTTTCCGATTTGTTATATTGTTGTCTAATCAACAATCTGTTATAGTTTTGCAGGTAGCAATGCAAATGTGATGTCTAATATGTATTCACATGAAAGGTTATCTCACTGGGATTTCTAATAGATTTTCGCATGGAAGAAATTGGTAATCTCCTTCTCCTTAAAATCTTGGCATATGTACTGGAACCCAATTTTCTCTCTATTTATCTCAGAATAAACGACGTGAGAGATCCACCCCTCATTTACCTAGAGAGGAAAAAATTGGATCGCAGTGTTTTTTTATTTAAGCAGAAATCGCATATTTGAAGGAAAGAAAAAAACCGATATATATAATTTTTCTATAAAAAGGATGAATGGCAACAAAGCAAGTTGAATGTCCACCAAAGAAGGAAAGACATCTAAAAGTATATTTTTGTGTTTAAATTTGTCAATTAAACTTATTACGATGATTAGTTTTTCGATTCTTCTTAAATTCAATTAAAGTTATTTTGGTAATTAGTTTTCTGATTCTTCTTAAATTGAATTTGAGTTATTTTGATAGAGTGTAGATGATGCAGTGGTTTATTCTTTTATTGTAAGAAGTTGAAAGATGTGATTGGTGGTCTAAGGACTACATATAGTGGTTTCTGAGATGGATTCCATTGTCTCTGTTGTTGTAGCTGATGGACAAGCTCTCCTTCTTTTTGCATGTGCAGTAACATGGTCGGTTGCTTATACTCTTTTTATTGATTATGAGTGTTTTTTTTTTTTGTGAATGATAGAAGTATGTAGTTTAATCGATTATGCTCTGTTATAAATCTGTGAATATAAATGGTGTTCACTGATAATACTCTATTGTAAATCTCTTCGTTTTTTTAATCGATTTTCTATAGTTTCGAATCAGGTTTTCAATCTAAGGAGGAGTCAATTGCGACTTTGGAGAAGAATGTTACTACTCTTAGGTTGTTAAGGCATACCGATGAGAAAAATCAATAAAATTCAGTGAAAGCAGGAGATTTGGATCAAGTTAGGTTCATTGCTAAGAAGCAGCTCCATAACTTTAGTTATTTTCCTTGAGGTATTCTTCTGTATTTAGTCGCTTACTCTAATAAGTTCTTTCATATAAATTTTGAACTAAATGTTGTTATATTATCAAAACAAGATGAAAAAAACATATAGAGAGTATGTTAGTTTCTCTTGATTTGTGCTCAATATTACGTTTGATTAACTGAATAAATTGTGTTGTTATTATTGAATTTGTCACAATCCCCCTTCTAATTCATATTCTGGATATGTACAACTACAACTGTATTTTCGTTGAGTTTCGTATGTGTTGTTGTACAATGGAATTCAATGGTTTAACTTGATGGTATGCATCACCAATGCCTGTGACTTGGGAAGTCGAGTGGATTCGACACTCAAGAGAGATAAAATGCTCAAGATTGAGACCAGTTGGTGAATACGACCTCCTTTTAATATGTAGTCATGGGAGCAATATATTACTTTTTTTTTGTAATTCATATTAAATATGACAGACAAGTTAACTAAGTGCAATTTTTATCATCTCATTTTGTTTCATTAAGATCTCAGCAGTGAGAATTTACTATCCATTTGTGATGTAGTTATGGTCCGGTTTTAATGGGATGATTTCTGTCTAAGTTGCATGCAAATGATTTTTCATGGTTCGATCAATAGGTCCAGTTGAAAATGCAATCGGATTATAGATGTCCCGAAGTGCAGTTGCACACAAACGTTTTCTTTTAAACCACTGTAGGTCAATTACCTATTTATTTTGATAATTCCACTTGCTTTTGATTTGGGTTAACCTTTTACATCTAATGGTTGTTCCGAGACTCTATGTTATTAGTTAACGCATCGGCCTGTGTTGCAGCTACAAAATAAATACGACACAAAGGGAAAAATGCCACGCGTAACTGAATTTAATTGGTATTTATCTATTTAATATTTGCTGCACTCATAGGCCCAAGTGATTAGACATATATATACTAACTCAATTCAGTCATACAACATGACAAGTATTTTCCAGTCCACAAATGACGCAACCAATTAAGGCATTTATTCATTACTGGAAACTACATAACTGATCTTCGCTTTGTTTGTTATGCAACAAAAAAAAACCATAAAATAGCTAGCAAAGGTATTACCCTTTCAGAGAATATTGGGAGGTATGAGTTACTGCATTTTATTACGAAAAAGGCATTTCTATGTGAGGTGAATTTTCATCAGCGATATTAAGTATTACATATTTTTGTGTAATCCTTGGTTGTGTAATCCTTAGCTGTTTGCATCATGATCGATCTGTGAAAATTTAATTCGAACTAATATATATTCTATTTTTACTAGTAGAGATCTTTCTTTGTGGCCAGATTTAGTTTAACGTGTTAGGAAGGTAAGATTAAGGGGGGCTTATTGGATGAAGAATTTGAAATTGATAGCTATTGTTAACTAATAGTTTATTTCTGAATGAATGTTTTAAGCGGGATACGTGATTAAAAAGATTACCGAGTTAGTGATGCATTTGGTGGATTATATAGTTTGTTAATATTCCCACAATGATTTAGTAATTTTATTTGTCGATGTAAAACTAAGAGTAAGCCAATGTGGATTCGAAGTTAATAATTCATGTTGCTTTTTTTCCTTTGATACGTGTTGCTTTGCAAGAAATACTGTATACTGCGAAATAGTTTGTTGTAAAAAGGAGGGATCTGTTTGATCCTAATTTGTTGTCACACCAACTAAAATTAACTTATTCGTTATTTATTTATCCTATATATGCATGAAAAATATCCGTGCATCGCACGAATGACAAACTAGTATATTAAAATTTAGAGTAAGTGAACATGGGGAAAAAAAATCCTTACATGAGAAAAAAAAAGAAACTTGGAAAGAAAAACAAAACAATATACATAAGTGGTTAAGTATATATATCACAAAAAATTCACAAAGTGCAATTCCAAAAGGCTCAACACAAATAAAAAAGAACCGTTTTTTGGGGACTACTCAAAAATGGTGGGGGACTACTCTCCATTTTTGGGGTGGATATTAGAAGTAATATTGAGTCACCCTTTATCTAAGTTTTTTTTTAATACTAAACTTACCCTTGGTAATTAAATTAGTTAGTGCAAGGATTAATTAGTGATTAGTGAGGTTAGATTAATTAGTTGGGTGTTTTTAAAATAATAATTTTTGAGAAGAAGGGGCTTTTTTTTTTTTTTTTTTTAAAGATGGTTGATTTGGAAATGAGGGTTTTGGATACTTAGGTATACTTCAAATTTACTTAATCTTGCTTGAATTGGCATAAACTTTCGAAAAAATGAAAATTTTATAAACCGATTTCGGCTATGACATTAGAATTCGGCTATGAAATCTGAAGAACAGGTAACCGAAATCTTCTGCTAGTGTAGTCTGGCTAATGCTTCTCAAGACACAGGTACCCGAACCCATCTTTAATGGAGTTTTTGCTTTCAGAGAAAAGTTCGGTTAGGAAAAAGAATATAGAGATGTAACCGAACTAAAAGTTCGGAGGGAAAAAAATGAGTCATATTATTAGGAGGGAAAGAGTGGATATGAGGAGGGAAACAAAATTTCTCAGGAGGGATTGACTTTTTATAAGGAACGATAAATGTCTATAATGACCCCGACTGTTAGGTTCACTAAACAAACAACTCCTAACTAAGAATGCAAAAGCTTAAAAGTCTTCTCCTCCCTAACGACAGATGTACATCGGACATCAGGCTACGGAATAAAGTTTTGGTCTTATTAATCTTGTGAAGATCAGGCTACAAACTAATCGCACATTCGCACATTAATATATGAGTGATTCTTTGATCCTGTATATTGAGAAGTGGAATTCATTTCCTGCACCACGTTGAATGACACAGTAAAGTTATGGGTAAATTTTTCATTCATTAATTCTTTTCGCCAAACAATAATCTTCTTTATTCTGTTTGTTCTAATCGTTTGTTATAAAATGTTAGGGTTTTTTCTTTTTCGACAAACAGATAAACATGGGTTCTTGGGAAGCAAGGAGTCAAGAACCGACAACAGTTAAGTTCTTCTTAAGGATAGGGTGGGTATTTCAAAACT
Source organism: Papaver somniferum (assembly GCF_003573695.1). Classification (NCBI taxonomy): domain Eukaryota; kingdom Viridiplantae; phylum Streptophyta; class Magnoliopsida; order Ranunculales; family Papaveraceae; genus Papaver; species Papaver somniferum. The sequence continues at coordinate 216,156,641 of NC_039362.1, forward strand.
AATTATTTATTTTTATTGTCTTTTATCTTGACTAAACGTTGACTATAATTTGGTCAAAATCTTTCGCTTCTCATGTCCATTCTTTCCCTCCTAATAACAAGAGTCAAAAAAAATTGCGACGTAACCGAACTTAAAGTTCGGCTAGGAATTTTTTTTTGGCGACGTAACCGAACCAAAAGTTCGGCTAGGAAAAAAAATGCGATGTAACCGAACTTTTTTCTGAAAGCAAAAATTCCATTAAAACTAAGTTTGGCAACCTGCGCCTAGAAATTTTTTTTCGACATAGCCGAACTTTCCTTCATGTTATTCGTTTCCATCAGGTTCGGCTAGTTCGACAAAATTTTTCCCAAAATTCCTAGACGAAGTTCTCTCTGTGACTTCAATTTTCAACTCACTTTGACGATTACTTCTCATTTGTTAAACCAAAAATGAATGAAAAATAGTGGGTTTATTAAAATTTTGATTTTGATTTTGTTAATGATTTAAATTAAGCTATATATAGAGATGGTGGCGGTGGTGGTTTGAGGTGGTCGGTGGTGGTGGTGGCGGTGGTGATAGGTGGTGGTCGGTGGGGGTGAGCAGCGGTGGTGATGGAAAGGAGGTGGTTATATATATATAGGTAGTTATTAGGTTGGTTTTAAATTGAATTAGGTTAGGGATAGATTAGTCATTTCTACATTTTAGGATACCCCTTAAAACTATATGGTAGATTTTCCTATCACAAAATAGTCCCCCACCATTTTTTAGTAGTCCCCAAAAAACGGTTCATAAAAAAATACAAGCCCAAATGCTCCAAACTAAAAACTGGATTACAAGCCCGATAAGAAAATCAAAGCTAATATATAGTAAGGCCAAGCACTATGATAGTCTATTTCTCTTGGTTATAGCTTAAGTATAACGAAACCAAACTACTATGGTGCATCGCTTAGCTTTAATGTGGCGGTTTCGTTTATCCTCACTAAAGAGAGGAACATATTTGTTCCGCTTTTAAGATAAGTGATGGGTTATGGAAACTCGGTTACCGTGTAGAACTTTAATTTACGATTTTCATATGGTTTTGGACATACTATATTCAATTCTTTTACTCAGTACACCTGAATTTTAGGGATTTTCCAAATTTTCATATATATGTATGAAATACGTGATATAAAAAATAGTAGGCGGACACTCAGTTTCCATATTTACAAAGTTTTCGTCCCAAAAGATAAGCATTGTCCTTTTTCCATAGTGAGGTACGATGTCTCTCTCATTTCGCTTGGCTACATTTAATCTATAACCAAGCGAAACACCCCAACCATAGTGCTTGGCCTAAGGAGAGTCAAAGAACTCAACTCTTGCCAAATCATCATGTCTAGAACCGAAAACAACTTGTTTCCCTGGTTTTAAATGAACTCCCTCCTTAATAGAGAAATTAGCTGAGAAATTCACTTCTCCATAAATATGCTTAAAGGGAATGCGGTATTCATATCACGAATACAATGCCATCTTTCCCATAAAAGCAAGGAAGCTTTTGATTTATACATGCAGTCATGCAAGCTTTTGATGTAAGGACTCGCAACCTCGTCAACGCCATTCGACGGGTCAAGAGACTGTTTAGTTGTTAATGACTTCATTAGTTAAACACGAATATTAAGTAATAGAAATTAATCGAACAATAATCTGAACATGAAGCTAGGGACATTGAATAGATCTCGAAAAATTATGCGAAATGGACTACTCGATCGTGTCAAATGGAAATCGAAGAAGAAAATTACCAAATTTATGAGAAGGGTAAAATAGTAATTTTATGGAAAAGTGGTTTTAAGGCATCCGAGACTTCTACTAAAGGCACCTTCAATTCCAGATAATAAATGATTCTTCTATGGGTGCCCATATCCTACCATCCGGGCGCCGCAATAATATCTCATTGTTTTTATCTTCAAACCAAGTCGAGAGACATTCAGTTCTCTCTTTTCTTCTTTCCCTTTTCTTCTTTTCTACTGTGTTTCTCTATTTCTACTCTCTGCCACTGATAATGCTCAAACGTTGAATCTTTCTGGACACACAGACAATCCTTCTGGACACACAGAGAATCCTTTGACATATGCTATCAGCTCTAAGGCTGGCGGTTCAGAGAAGGGGCGGAGCTAGGAGCAATGTTATGGGATGGGAAGGCAGAACATCGTATGGTTTGGTAACTGGTTAATGAATACAACACACACACACAAAAAAAGTACTGAATTAAACAAAAAAATTAGGCTCGAGAGCCGATTTCCATGATGGGCAACTGCCAACTCATTTCACGCGCTGGCTCGGCACTCTTTCATAGTTTTTATTTAAAGTAAAAACGGTTAAATATATTAAAATTTAGAGTAAGTACACGTGGAAAAAAAAAACCCTTATCTGAGAAAAGAAAAGATAAAATTAGAAAGAAAAACAAAACAACCTAAATAAGTACATATCAAAATAATACCTACAAAATACAAGAACCCTGATTTTGGACATACCTAAATCTTCCGAGGCATATAAAGTCCCATCTTGGGTGATCTTATAAGGGGTACCTATGGGTAGTTCAAATTACCTATATACCCTTAATACAAAAATCTAAAATCAGTTTTCTAAAAAATCAAAATCAGTTTCCCTTAACATCTCTTCTTCCTCCTCCCCCTCTAGCCGAACTCTTCCCCCTCCTGCGAAAAAAAAAATTCATCATCGTGATAAATTGTCGATTGGTAAAAATTTGATCGTCGATTAAACTCAACCACATAATGACTCGTACAAAGAAAAGCAGGGACTAGGAAAACCAAATAGTTTTTTAATCCATCAATTGAAGAAGAGAAGAACCAATTGAAGATGAAGGTGTAGAAACTGAAAATCAACCACCAATTGAACCAAAAATTGAACCAACTGCATCTCCAACTCCGGAAATGAGGATAAGAAAGTAATTTTTACAAACCCAATCTCTTATTTGTTGTTTTTCATCGATTAAATGACGGTTACAGTATTGGGTTCGGCTCAAAATTGAGTAGCGTTTTTAGCCGAACTGTTCTTCACAAAAGCTTCTTGTAAGTGTATATGGACAGTTCGGCATGAAATTTCATGAAATTTCAGGCCGAACTTAGTCACAGATAGAGATGCATAGGGGTTCAGCGTATTCGATAATCATAATATGTGCCGAACCTAGAACATTTACGAGGTTCGGCTATTACGATATTCTCAATATGTGCCGAACCAATAACAATATTTTAACCCAAAAAATAACAAATTGATGTTCGGCTCATACGATTTTTGAAATATAAGCCGAACCAGTAATTATTTTTTTCCTGGGCTATTCAGGATGTTGTTCGGCTTACTATGAAACTTTCATATAAGCCGAACTAGTGTCTAGCAAAAGGGTTGGAATTGAAAATTATAGGTTCGGCGCATGCAATAAACCGATTCAGTGAGCCGAAGCGTTCATCAATTGGTAGATTCGGCTCATAGATGTGAGCCGAACCTCAACTTGTTTCGCCGAACCATGATCCAAAAAATCATCTAAACAACCTTTATAATTCTGAAAACTATCTTAATCACTAAACAAAATTTTTAATCACTAATCAATATTACTAACACTAATACGTAAAGGGCATATTTGCCATTAAAAAACTTGGGTTAAGGGGTAATCTGATTTTGCTATTTCACAATCTTTTTTGTCTTTATGTAATATGCCTAGTAAGATTTCAGTATGCCCAAAATCAGGGTTCAAATACAAATCCAAAGTGCCTAACAAAATAAAAAAATACAAGCCCAAATGCTCCAAACTAGAAACTAAACTACAAGCCCAGTAGGCAAATCAAGCCAACATATAGTAAGGACATTTATTATGGTAATCTGTTTCTCTTGGCTATAACTAAGTATCGCGAAATCCAACTACTATGGTGCATCGATTAGCTTTAATATGGCGATTTTGCTCGTCTTCGCTAAAGAGAGATATGTTATGTTCGATGTTGCTGGCATATTGAAGGCTTGTTTTAGTTCATCCAGTTGGTGTTGTTCTAGCTTCACATGATGGATAATTGTAGATTTTGATGTGTTGATGTGTAGAACCGTTGAAATTCCATAAGCTTGAAGCAGATCGATGTTTGAGGTGGTTGGTGCTTCCGGAATTGCTTTATATCTTATCAATTAGTCATCCGTGTACATGATGTGTAGTATTGATGGGGACATCTGGGAAATGTGGTGCCTTTCTATGTTTTTCTGGTTTTCAAGGATTCCCAAATTGTGGATAGTTTTTCCACGCAGATAATAAATATATAAGATGAGAGAGGATCTACGTACCTTATTCTCCTAGTTGGGGTGTTGTACACATATGTAGTTCCATTGATATTAATAGAGTAGGTTAATGTTGATATTCACATCATAATATAATCCACGAAGGTTGAAGGGAAACCTAAGGTGGTGAAAGCTTGTTTAATGAAACTCCATTCCAAGCAGTCATAGGTTTTTTAAATATCTTGGGATCTTTATTCCGATTTGAAGTTTTGATGCAGTGAAAAAGTTCGTCATTTATAGCTATGTTGTCGTCAATGGACCTTTATGGCACAACGACACTCTCATGCGAACTTATCAAAAAATGGAGTAGAAATATGATGCGATTGACCAATATTTTTGAAATAATTTACAGATAACATTACATAGTTGTATCGTCCTAAATTAAGAGTGTTTTGGGGGGTGATCAATGTATGAGATTAGTTTTGTAAATATAAGTTTGACCATATAAAAAAAAACAAAAAAACTTGGATGCAAGGAGTAATATTGACATTCACAGCCTTAACTAATTTGGGGTATGCTAATTTTCTAATTCATCTGCACAAGTAAGCATTTAGGGCCCACTTGAGCATTGGACGTGTTGACGTGTTCCATGATGATATATTTGGTTGCATCCAATTCACAAACCGTTGTGTCTTCTTTCTTCCTTCATATCTGATTAAAAAAGTTTGCCTTTCTCGTTGACGTTCTTGAATTATTGCTGGTTCTCAATGATTTAAGTTTGATAGTTTTGATCAACTTTTAATTAATTTTGATAATTGATCATGAAAGTCTAATTAATACGATCCAAAGTGAAAAGGGACCTCTTTTGGATAATAATACCTATAATTTCCTACTAATTTTCAATACCTTAAAAATTTTAAGGGGTCCAATTATTTAATTTAATTTTTCGATGGATAATTTTTAACTTGATATCAATCAAGTGCCATAGGCCACGGATACAACCTGCACAGGTTGTTACCACTTATGGAAACTTAATCGTAAACTATACTATAGAGTCAATGAAAATCATTAGAATTTTTGTTTTTAAAAAATTAACTGAGAAGACAGGAAAGATGCTAACTTATAAACAGTCTACCGTAGGTAAATCTAAAAAAATACAAAAAATTATAACAGTCTACCAGATGCTAACTTATAACAGTTTACCGATAGTTGGATATAGAAAGGTATTAAATCAGGTATCGGAGAAATTCAAAATCACATCCTTTGGGTAGTAGCAAGGTAAATGTGACAAAATAAATATTTGGACTGACTTTTGGATACCAGACAAGAGACATACTCTTCTGAAACCATCAACGGGAACTGACAACTGCAATCAGGTATGTGATCTAATCACCCAGGAAAGAATCTGAGACGAAACTAAACTCAATATATGTTTTGATAGAGAAACAATGTTAAGATAAAACAGATTGAAATCCCTCTGAATGATAGAGAAGATACAATCACTTAGACTCTAAACAGAAATGACAAGTTCACTGTCAACTCCCTGTATAATAATCTTAATGGTAACAAAAATACCAACACCAGCTGGAACAATATCTGAAATATGAAAGTCTCCCCTAAATTGTTTACTTGGAAGCTCACTCTATAATTCCCAATTGTATGAGAGTGGACGCAATCCTTCCACACATAAATACCACTTGTTTACTTTGTAGTGAGCATGATGAATCCCTTTCATATTTGTTCTTATATTGTAACTTTGCATGTCAAGTATGGAATAATCTTAATTTTATGAATTATGTGAAAAGTAACTCTCATACTTGTCATGAAGGATTAACAGCTGGTTTTCGTAAATGGATAGGAATGGTAATCAAAATGGGTTGGGCAGAGATGTGACAAAGTTTTCGAGAAAAGAGATCAAAACAGTAGGAATATAACTATTCGAATAGTAAAACACATAAATGACTACCTCAATGTTTCAAATACGACTTACAATCTGACTTAGACCCTCTACTATGATTCAATGACAGATGAAAACCTACAAATAACTACCTTAGACACTTGGAATTATCCATGATTCATGAAATATCGAATTAGCATTGCCATATCAATGATTTATGATATTTGTGATTCAACAATTGGTATTACTCTTGTCGATGATGTAGGTTATTGTACAGAAGCTAGAGGGGAGTTGTTAAAGTCCGCGGGCATCCAACTCGGTCATCCAAATCAAAACCAATTGGTAATGAATGGAGCGTCCCTTCCATATTATATTTAAGTTAATTAAGAGGATTCTAGCGATGTGGGACTATTTCCCTTTCACACGCCCCCTCACATGTAAGGCCAGTCACTCGACCTACCACGTGGACCTACGTACGAGTAATCAGTCAATCAGTAACATGTGTACAGGTGAGTGACTAAATCGGTGGGTAACACCTCGGCCAGTATCTTCCTACACCTCGGGTGTACAAGTGACAAAATCGGTTAAACACTTCGGCCAGTAACTCGGCCTACACCCGGCGTACGCAGGTCTGGGTCTGGGGCTTAGCTCTGATACCATGTTAAAGTATGCGTGCATCCAACTCAAAACCAATTGGAAATTAGTGGAGTGGCCCTTCCATATTATATTTAAGTTAATTAAGCGGATTCTAGCGATGTGGGACTATTGTCTTTTCACAAGAGTCTTCTCGATGGAGAACAAAAGAACAACTTGAACTCAATGCTACTGAAAATGCTTTCCAATGGGCTACAGAATTAACAGGACACAACATTGAATTTCAAAGTGACTCCAAACCAACACTTCTAAAGATTATGGAAATGTATGCTCAAGCTAAAGAAGAAAGATTCAAGAAAAGTGCTTCGTTTGGAAACACTACCAAAACCCCATAAACTTCAAAGCTATGTCTTAAAGTTTAGTTAGTAGATTTGATAATATTATGCCTGCTGCAATTTCTAAATTATGCAACAATTCTATCATTAATGATAAATGGATTGCTGAAAACCTCACATATCTAATCAATTTCATTTATACGCGAGAAGATCTAATCTGGCCTTTGTACTACCATAATACTTAAACTCTTTCGAGTTTCTAAGTGTTAATTTTTTTATAAAAAGAGAAAAAGAAAAAGAAAAAAAATACGTGATAACTTCATTTTTCTCCAAATCCAAATAAAAGTGACACCCACACTGCAGATCCCATTGCAGGTAAAAGCTGCGCTGAATTGGGTGTATTTCTTACAATCAATTGGAAGCAACTTACCAAAAATAGTATCGGAATGAAGAACAATACTAGAATCTATCTCCTTGGGTACAAAAGGATTCAGTTGTAAATGGTTAAATACGGAACGGTAGTTTTATGTTGGTATTACGTAGTCATCATACTCATACTCTCTTGGATAAGTGGTTTCCACTTGCCAATTAAATTGATCTGCTCATCTGAATCCGAACCTGGACTAAGCTGCTACCAAATCGTTTTTGCTGACTATGTCATGTTCCACAGGTTTCACTATACACAACATTACATTCCTGACTAACTATTAAATGGGTGTAACTAAGCTCAAATAAGGTGCAATAATCCTAGAGTCATTTTCTCGAGTTCTGTAGTGAGTTATGAAGTATCATTAGCCGTTGATACAGTTAGTTAGGATTAGTCTATTAAAGATCAATCATTCTTCTCTCCTGAACTCATGTAATGAAAAACTAAAATTGCTTCAATTGAAGTTAGGCTCTGATTTATTAGAGAGAAGGCAGCTTGCTGCTAGTTATCTTAAATTTTTCTTGTAGTTGTAATTGGTACGCTAAAATTGGTATCAGACTCCATCCTGGAACCTTTAACCATGGCCACCAAAGAAAAACTTCAAGAAATTTACACCATTGTTGATCAACACACAGATTCAATCACTGAGATTAAATCTGAGATTCAATCCTTTGGTACCAAGATGAATCTTATTATTAGTTTACTTGATCCTGCGCAACACTCGAATTCACCTCCATATCAGTCTTCATCCGAGATTCCTCAACCAGATCTGAATAATTCCATTACAGGATTTTAGCTGATGATTCATAATCTCTCTCACGTTGAGTCTCGTAAGTTCTATCGTACTCCCAAAGTATATTTTCCAAGATTTAATGGTACTAATCCCCGTGGTTGGGCTCTCAAATGCGAACGATATTTCAGTTTACATAAATTTCCTGATGATGAGCGTGTTGATATGGCTGCAATTCATTTTGATTCTTCAGTAGATCCATGGTTTTTAAACTATCAGCAGTGTAAAGAATTCATTTCATGAGATACTTTTATTCATGATTTATGTGCTAGATTTGAAGATATTGCTCAGGATAATTATGTTGGTAGATTCAATAAACTGTTCTAAACTACCACTGTAGAGGATTACTATGATCTTTGGGAACATTATAAAAGCTTCATGGTAGCTAACAATATTTATTTACCTGAGAGTTTTTACACTCTGAGTTTCATTGGTGGTTTAAAAGAGGAGATCCGTACAGTAGTGCAAATGCTCAAACCTGATAATACTACAACAGCTTTTTATCTGGATAGAATGCAACAGGCTTTTATGCATGCCCAGCCTAAATACACTAAATCCTTCTCTAAACCCTTTGGACCCTCACCACTTTCTGTTTCCCACCCACCATCAACCATCAAACCCTTTTTCACTCCATCCTCTACATTTTCTAAGAACAATACTTCCTCATCATCACCCATTGTGACTCACCCTACTACTCCCATTAAAACTTCACCAGACAATTCTCTTCCTCCTATTAAGAGACTTACTCATGCACAAATGCAGGTTAGGAAAGATAAAGGGCTTTATTATAATTGTGATGAGTTTTACAGACAGGATCACAGATGTAAAACTCAACAACTATTTATGTTAATTGCTGATGAAGACATAGAGGAGCATGGAACATTATCAACTAAAGAAATATCTGATGTATCTTCTTCGTCTTCTGACTCCACAATCGAGATTTCTTTACATGCCTTGATAGGGAATATTGCTCCTCACACTATCAGAATTTCTGGTCATCTTAACAAGAATCCTGTGGTTGTCCTTATTGATACAGGCAGTACCCATAGTTTCATTGATGCTGCATTAACTTCCAAATTGGGCCTTCATGTCTCTCCAACTGGTTCAATGCTTGTTACAGTTTCTAATGGGGACAGCGTCATCAGCAAAGGTATCTGCCAACACCTCAACTGGGAAATGCAAGGGAATTAATTCTTTGCAAATTTACGAGCCCTTGTTCTAGGCGGTTGTAACATTGTATTAGGCGCTGATTGGTTGCACAAACTTGGTGATGTTACTTTTAACTTCAGTCAGCTGAGCATTTCCTTACTGCATCAAGGCAGTCCAGTTACAATTCAGGGTAACTCTTCTAAACCTTCTCTAAGTCTCATTAGTGGTTCTTCTTTAAAGAAGTTTATCAAGAGTAATACCCCTTGATAAGCACGTGAGTGCGACACAATTACACCCATAACTACACTAGATAGGCCTCATTATTTCGCTAATAAGATTGTTTTGAGTCATTTGCAGGAAATATAAGCAAATCCGACCATCCGAAGATAAATGGCGAAATGTGAACCTAAAATGGTGTTTGCGACAACAAAAAATCACCAAAGTTACTCGAGACTCAAAAGGAGAAAATGGTTCACGGATCGTCTCGATCAATTGAGTTTAGATTAGTTAATGAAATTAATTTATGACGTAATGATGCAATTTGGTGTGCTTGACTACAAAATGGGGTGGATGTCAAACATTGGCAGCAGAAAAATGATGTGGATGGCTTTCTTTCCATTCGGACTGAATCTATTTTCATTTCCTAATAATGATCATGCCACAAATGATATTATGTGATATATATTTAATTCCTTTGATATAATATAAAGAAAAAAAGAAAATAAAGTGGTTCCCGTTTGCATATATGTACGAGGTAAATGACATTTTATTCTCCTTAATTGTCGATTTGATACTATAATATATATTTTACTATAATAAGATATTTAATTAAATGGGAACAATGAAAAAAGAGCAATTATTATCTTGTATATGAAATGAGAATATCAGATCATGTGCTCATAAGATGTCATAGTTATGGAAGTGGGGACTGAGAAGGAAACTTATCTTCTCATATTTGGAATTACTTAATGTTTGGACACGTGGCGATCACTAATTTGGTGACCTCATGAGTATGATGCAATAAGTTGTCATTTGGGGGAAATGAGATCCGAATATCCACTAATTAATGGAGTGCAAGATTTGCATTTTTTAGGGGCATGGGCGAAAGGAAGAGATAAAAGAAAAGTAGAGGCTGGTTGGAGAGCGTAACTGAGAAATACAGTGTTCTGCCAGTTTGGACGACGGAGAGGAGCTATCTACACGAAACAAGGGTTTGAAGTTTCATTATTCCAATTTCGTTTTGATTTTGTCGTTGATTCTTTTTGATATGTTTGTGGCTTTTGAGAAAGTCATGTATTGCTAGACTCTTTGTAACTAGGGTTCATGGAGAAAGCTACTTTGAGCATAGACCATTATGAAATAAATTGGAATTATATTGGTGTTAAGCTATAAAAATGAATCTTTAAGTCTATAATTATGTTTATTGATTTTATTAGAATATGAGTTGTTGCACACCGGCTTTGTATGATGCATTAGCCTAAATTCATAAATTCATATAGTTTGCAATTGTATTTGTTAGTATCTGATAATTCATGCTTAGGTTAATTCTTCTGATGGGTTATGCTTAGACGAAGCAAATAATAATTGTGAATCTATAAATTATATTTTCAATAATTCTCTCGTCATTAGAATTTGATAGGTCATGCTTAGAAATTTGATGGGCTATACTTAGGAGATGCGAGTTTATGAACTGAAATTATATCAATAATAGGTGTTGCAATAGAACAAAGCTATAAACACATATTTGGAATTAGAGTTCTTTTCGGTGCATAATTATAAATTGTAGTGGAATCCATAGACCCTGGTTACCGTCTCCTTCTCATTGCGTTTTATTAATTATCACTTCTTTTGTTTCGCTTTTTTTTTTTAAATTCTTAATTCCAAAAATCCAAAAACATCATTGTCTGGTAATTTATTATAGATATTGATAACAATATTTCCGCTGCTCCTCGTGGGAAGGACATGTACTTGCCTCTGTCTATATTATAGACACCGTGCGATTACGGTTATTATATATAGGTATCTCCGGATCCTTTCAGTTTTTGGCGCCGCTGCCGGGGAGCGGTTGTGGAATATTGTGATTAGTATTTTTGATTTTGTAAATAGTTATGTTTTTATTTTATTTATTTTTAATATTTTTGTATATTATTTTTAGGATTTTTAGGTCCATTTGACTTCGTTTCCGTTTTAGAATTTTATTTCAGGTACCTTTTTAAGGATGATGATTCTTTCTCAGGAGACATCAAGCGTAGAAGTTCAGATTATCAGGCAACCTCATCTGAGATGACGCTTGGTGAATATATGCATAGGCAACGGTATGGAGTTTTTTCTCCACATATGGTAAGTGAAGAATCACCTAATATGATATATGAGAAGTATTATAAACACACACCACCTAGTTTGGAACAAAGATTGGAAGTTTTGGAATGCCAAAGATTATATGGTGATGATGATCAGTCTAGTAGTGAATATATGTTCTAGACAGAACATGTAGATGACCCTGTGGATGCTTGTGTGGATGATTTACCTAATTCCGTAGATGCATCTATCTCACAAGATCATTCACCCGACTTAGAGGTTGTTTCTAGACCCCTAGACTTCCAAAATTTATCTAATTTAGGGTTAGAATTGTGTGTTTCTAAGGTTTTGTTGGATTACTATGCATCCAAGTACCCAGAGGACTTGCCTGTTCCTGATACCGTGCATGAGCCAATTGATATTTCCTCAGTCCAAATAGTATCCCCATACTATGTTCTTTACGCACTTGCTTGTGCAGTAAAAACTTGGTTTAGGGATTCTCCTTTGTTTTTGATAGTTTGACCTTCTTCAAGGAATCATAATATAAGTGAGAAGCTGCCATTTGTAAATATTGTATTTTGGGTTGATCCCCAAATTTTCAGATTGTTAATTTTTGGGGATCCTTTATGTACCTTCCAGTAGGTATTTCTATTTTCTTATTTTATTTTTATTTGTTTATTTTCGCATTTTATGAATTTTCCATCTTAATTTTTACGTTGGATGACTCAATTACATGTTTAAGTGTGGGGAGTGGTTAACTTTTTACTTTTCTTTTTCAGGAATTTTCTTGCAATTTATGACCAGCTGTTGAGCGGGTCTATTGTAGGTTTGTACGTATATTATGGCCAGTTGTTGAGCGGGTCAAAAAAAATATAAAAAAAAAATAAATAATTTTACATTTAATTTCTCTCTCCTCCGGCGATGAGCTTCGGCGACGAGCCATGGCGATTGAAATCCAGGGATCTCCATCGGATTGGTCTCATCCGTATTGTTTGTTGTTTTTGATCGCTTTTCCTTCTCATTTTCATTCATTCCTCGTTTTGCTTCCACGAGTTTTTTCTTAGCAGTTTTTCCCTTTCCTGTTTTTGCCTAGGATTTTTCTTTTCGTTTAGGGTTTTTCTTCTTTGTTAAGTTCAACCTTCAGCCATGTCTGCATCAGCAAGTTCTGCTCCTCGATCTGGCCTTAAACCTCCTTCATCACCTCGGACAATGGTTTCTCCATCAACTGATTCGAATTCTCTAAATGGTTATGTGAATTGCCCTTTCAGAAAATGTGACAGTTACCAGAATGGAGTTAATGGAAGGGGTTATGCTAGAGGTTCTATCCTGCAACATCTGCAAGTTAGACATTCTTTCTCGAAAGCTAATGGAGAACATTGCAGAGCTATCATCTCTGAAGATATTGAGGTTTTCAGTGCCTGGGAAGATTTGTTGCAGTAGTTAAGCATGTGGCTTTGAAGCTGTTGCATGGCCCTTCATGCCTGGAAGTCTCCCTGCAAAGGAAAGAGTGTTCATTGAGAGACCATTGCAGGTCCCTTTAATGGCAGTTCTGCAGATTTTCTTCTTCACGGTATCGACAGGCCTGTAATCTCTCATGTGCTGATCAAACATGCTGCTGCTTCCATTGATATTGTCCCTGCCAGTGGAGATGATAAGGCGTTGGCTGATGAGGTTTTTTCTCTAACCCCTGACCTGATTTGTGATGTTTTCCAGCGCCATTTTCCTACGGTCTGTAGCATCCCTCATAAGTGCAGATTGAGTCTCTCCCGCACTATTAAAGTCCGCTTAGATAGTGTGCTGTATAAACCTTTGGATATAACTGCTTGGATCCTTTTACTCCTCCTCCCCATTTGCACGATGGTACATTGCAGACCTAAAGCTGATGAAAAGTCTAGCAATCGTAAGCGACTGCAGGTAGCGTCCATTCAACACGCCTTGTTGGTTTTGAAAGAACCAGGGGGATGTTATAAGTTGATTACAAAGTTGCTTCAATCGCCGAGTCATCATCAAAGCACCAAAAAAGATAGTGAGAAGAAGTCGGATATGGCCAACTTAAGTGCTTGCCGAAGGAAGATCGAATTTGGACATTATGCGGAGGCGACTCGTGTATTGTCTTCGAACGGTGTTGCTCCTCGCAGTGAGAACACGTTATTTGAATTACAATCTAAGCATCCTGCAGCTCCACCTCCTTCTATTCCAGAGGAATATTTTTGTTGTGATCCGGTCACGGTTGATTCACGGGCTGTTCGTTGTTCTATAAAGAGTTTCCTTAGAGGAACTTCTTGTGGTCGTGATGGCTTGCGTGCGCAATATCTGGTTGACGTTTTGAGTGGTGCAGCAGCGGCAGTGGCAAATGATTTGTTGGATTTGATCACAGGAGTGGTCAACCTTTGGTTGGATGGAAAGTGTCCTAAGGTTTTGGGGGATCTCATCGCCAGTGAACCTCTCACGCCTTTACTCAAACCTGGTGGTGGGTTAAGGCCCATTGCGGTAGGCACTATCTGGCGACGTTTGGTCTCTAAGGGAGACGCATTATCCGTTTGCAAGGCCATGTCTTCCTACTTAGGAGATCATCAGTTTGGGGTTGGTGTGCCAGTTGGGGGAGAAAGTATACTTCATGCTGTAAATGGTTTGTTGGAGTTGAGAGGGCACTCGGATAAAATGTAAATGTTGCTTATCGACTTCTCGAATGCTTTCAATATGGTGTGCAGGTCTCATCTTATTAGAGAGGTTCGACTTCATTGTCCAGGTATTTCTCACTGGGTTGAGTTCTGTTATGCTAGGCCTGCTAAACTCTATTATGACCAGTACATCTTGTCTTCTTCATTGGGAGTTCAGCAAGGTGATCCTCTCGGTCCCCTTCTGTTTGCTCTGACTCTTCATCCTTTAGTGAAGTCCATTGCTTCTCGTCGTAAGCTCGATTTACACGCTTGGTATCTTGATGATGGCACTATTGTCGGCGACACGTTGGAGGTTGCCAAATCTTTGCAAATTATAGAACCTGAAGGACCAGATAGAGGCTTGCATCTCAACATCAAGAAAACTGAGGTTTTTTGGCCTACACCTGATCCACGTAGCCTCGAGGAAGGTGTTTTCCCCAAATACATTGGGAGGCCTACCAAAGGTGTTAAACTTTTGGGTGGGTTTGTGAGTTTGGACATGGATTTCATGAGCGACATGGCTGTGGGTATGGTGAACAAGACTATTCAGCTAATGTCGGCTATCAAAAAACTCAAGGAACCTCAGAGTGAGATGTTGCTGCTTTGTAACTGTGTCGGTGTCTCTAGACTACCAATCCTGCTGCTTTACAACAAGCCACCGACCTCTTTGGCGATCAGTTACTCAAGTATTTGAGGATTCTGATAACGGTACATGGTGCTGGTTTCGGTCCTTTGCAATAGATATTAGCTTCTCTACCTATCAAAGATGGTGGCCTCGGTATTTACACTATGACAGACACTCGCACCTACTGTTATCTTTCCTCTCAGAGTCAGACGACCTTGGTGCGGAAAGTGATACTTAGTAGTTTATTCCAAACCGTCAATGGTACTTCCTACAACTTAGCTCTTCCGAAATTTACTCAGGTGTGTGATTTTCCTTCTACTTATTGCGTCGATAAAACTGCCCCCCCCCCCCCCCCCCCTCCCCCCTTCTATGCACTCCCTGGCAGTTACTTATTTTGACGCAGTCAAGAAGCGAATCCCTGTCGAGTTTACTTTATCTGCAAGAGATTCAATGCTATGGCAGTGTAACCAGATCAAACATTCTCAGGATTATCTTTTGGCTGTCCCTATTAGTGGACTTGGTCAGTGCCTTGGTCCACGGCAATTCAAGGCTATAGTTTGTTATCGTCTTGGTATTCCTTTGTTCGTCGAAGGTGGATTATGCTCCTGTTGCAATAAACCTATGGATATTTTCGGCGATCATGCGCTTCATTGTGCTAAGGACGTTGGGATTAAGTTTCGTCATGACTTAGTTCGTGATCTAGCTACCGACATCTGTTACAAAGCTTGTGTACCTGCACTCAAGGAAGCGAACATGGGTATTTTATCATATGCTAACAAGGACTTACGCCCAGTCGATATCCTTGTGTTCAATTGGGAAAACGGCCAAGATGTGTGTATGGATGTCACAGGTGTCTCACCCTTCACTGGTGATGGTATTCGTTCTTTTATTCTGGGCCAGGCTATTTCGAGAGCAATTTCGCGCAAGCGTACTAAATATTTGTCTGATTGTGTTTCTCATGGTTACGGTTTGGGTGTCTTGGCTTTTACTATTTTAAGAGAGATTAGTGAGGATTTTATTTGTTTTTTCAAGCGTCTGAAAAATGGGTTAGTTAGCAATGACTCTGGTAGTGGATTATGAAGTTTTATTTTTCATAAGTTGGGTGTTGTTATTCAGAAAGGGGTTGGTGCTCAGCTTGTTGCTCGGCTTCCAACCAAAAATCTGCAGTTTAAATCCATTTCTATTAATCAAAATATATTTATATTTTTAAATAATTTTTTTTTATTATGATCAGTTGTTTAGCGGGTCCATTGTAGGGTTCTTATGACCAGATATTGAGAGGGTTTATTCTTTTGTTTTCTCATCAATTTATGACCAGCTGTTGTGCGGGTCTTAAGATTTTTCATATGATCAGTTGTTCAGCGGGTCTTAAAAAAAAACTAGCTGTGGAGAGGGTCTTGTTTTGTTTTGTTTTGCTTTGCTCGAGGACTAGCCAAATGCAAGTGTGGGGGAATTTGATAAGCACCTGAGTGCGACACAATTACACCCATAATTACACTATCTAGGCCTCATTATTTCGCTAATAAGATTGTTCTGAGTCGTTTGCAGGAAATATAAGCAAATCCGATCATCCCAAGATAAATGGAGAAATGTGAAGCTAAAATGATATTTGCGACAACAAAAAATCACCATAATTACTCGAGACTCAAAAGGAGAAAATGGTTCACGGATCGTTTAGATTAATTGAGTTTAACTTAGTTAATGAAATTAATTTATGACGTAATGATGCAATTTGGTGTGCTTGACTACAAAATGGGGTGGCTGTCAAACATTGGGAGCAGAAAAATGAGATTTGGACGAATTTCTTTCCATTCAGACGAGAATCTATTTTCATTGCCTAATAATGATCATGCCACAAATGATATTATGGGATATATATTTTAATTCCATTTCTATAATATAAATAGAAGAAGAAAATAAAGTGGGTCCCGTTTGCATAAATGTATGAGGTAAATGACATTTTATTCTCTTTAATTGTCGATTGATACTATAATATATATTTTGCTGAAAGAAGATATCCAATTAAATGGGAACAATGACAAAAGAGAAATTATTACCTTGTATATGAAATGAGAATATCAGATCATGTGCTCATAAGATGTCATAGTTATGGAAGTGGGGACTGGGAAGGAAATTAATCTTCTCAAATTTTGAATTACTTAATATTTGGACATGTGGCGATCACTAATTGGTTGACCTCATGAGTATGATGCAGTAAGTTTTCATTTGGGGGAAATGAGATCCGAATATCCACTGATTAATGGAATGGAAGATTTGCATTTTTTTTTGGGGCATGGGCGAAAGGAAGAGATAAAAGGAAAGTGGAGGCTGGTTGGAGAGCCACAGCTGGGAAATACAGTGTTCTGCCAGTTTGGACGACGGAGAGGAGCTATCTACACGAAACAAGGGTTTGAAGTTTCATTATTCCAATTTCGTTTTGATTTTGTCGTTGATTCTTTTTGATATGTTTGTGGCTTTTGAGAAAGTCATGTATTGCTAGACTCTTTGTAACTAGGGTTCATGGAGAAAGCTACTTTGAGCATAGACCATTATGAAATAAATTGGAATTATATTGGTGTTAAGCTATAAAAATGAATCTTGAAGTCTATAATTATGTTTATTTATTTTATTAGAATGTGAGTTGTCGCACACCGCTTTGTATAATGCATTAGCCTAAATTCATAAATTCATATAGTTTACAATTGTATTTTTTAATGTTTGATAATTCATGCTTAGGTTAATTCTTTTGATGGGTTATGCTTAGACGAAGCAAATAATAATTTTGAAACTATAAATTATATTTTCGATAATTTTCTCGTCATTAGAATTTGATAGGTCATGCTTATAAATTTGATGGGATATACTTAGGAGATGCGAGTTTATGATCTGAAATTATATAAATAATAGATTTTGCAATTGAACAAAGCTATAAACATATATTTGTAATTAGAGATCTTTTCGGTGCATAATTATAAATAGTAGTGGAATCCATAGACCCTGATTACCGGCTCCTTCTCATTGTGTTTTATTAATTTTCATTTCTTTTGTTTCTTTTTTTTTTAATTCTTAATTCCAAAAATCCAAAAACATCATTTTCGGTTAATTTATTAGAGATGTTGATAACAGTATTTCCGCTGCTCCTCGTGGGAACGACCTGTACTGTCCTCTGTCTATACTATAGACACCGTGCGATTGCGGTTATTACATATAGGTATCTCCGGGTCCTATCACCCCTACCCTCATTGGCTAATTTTTCTCTATTTCTACAACCCCTATGCTTCCACCACCACCTGCAGTATCTGCTCGTTTAGAAACCTTTTCAGATGTTTTTGCAGAACATACTGGACTTCCTCCTTTTATGTCACTTGATCAAAAATTCCACTCAAAAATGGGTCTTACCCAACTTCTCAAAGGCCATATAAGTGCCCTTATGTACATAAGTCTGTGGTAGAGTCCTTAGTTTCTGAAATGCTATCCTCTGGTGTGATACAACACAGCCATAGTCCATTTGCTTCTCCTATTCTCCTAGTCAAGAAGAAAGATGGAACTTGGCGTTTCTGTGTCGATTGTCGTAAACTCAATGACATTACTGTCAAAGATAAATTCCCAATTCCTCTTATAAAAGAATTGTTAGATGAGTTGAATGGTTCTGTGGTGTTTTCAAAGATAAATATTCGTTTAGGTTACTACCAAATCAGAGTTTATGCACCAGACATTCCCAAGACTGCTTTTCTCACTCATCATGGCCAATACGAATTCAGGTTCATGCTATTTGGGCTTACTAATTCCTCTGCGACATTTCAATCCCTCATGAATGAGGTGTTTCAACCATATCTTCGTAAATTTGTACTTGTATTCTTTGACGATATCTTAGTTTATAAACCATCCATTGAAGCACATATGGAGCACTTGTAGCTTACATTAGCCTTATTAAGGAAGCATTCTCTATTTTCCAAGTTATCCAAATGTGCCTTTGCTCAACCAAAACTCGAGTACCTTGGCCATATTATCACTGCCAATGGTGTTGTTGCAGACCCTGACAAGGTTGCAACTATGGTTAATTGGCACTAACCACAAACACTGAAGCAGATCAGAGGATTCTTAGGGCTTACAGGCTACTACCGCAAGTTTATTAAAAATTATGGACATATTTGCAAGCCACTAACTGATATGCTCAAGAAGGATTCTTTTGCATGGACTGATGCTGCCACTCATGCCTTCTCTTCCATCAAAACTGCTATGACTTCAGCACCATTATTGGCTCTACCTGATTTCTCTCACCCATTTATTTTAGAAACTGATGCTTGTTCAAAAAGGGTTGGTGTTGTGCTCATGCAGAATAGTAAACCCATTGCCTTCCTGAGCAAACCATTGGGTCCTAAGGCATTAGCTTTATCTACCTATGAGAAAGAATTTTTGGGCATTGTCATGGATGTTCAAAAATGGAAGAACTATTTGAGCAGTCAACAGTTTATCATTCATACTGACCATCAGAGTTTGAAGTATCTAATGGACCAGAAATTGTATACTGCTTTACAGCAAAAATTTTAGTCAAATTAATGGGTTTTGACTATGTCATTAAGTACAAAAAAGGGTTGGAAAATCAGTCTGTTGATGCCTTATCTAGATTTCCTACTGCCTATTGCTCATCGTTGTCATTATCTCAGCCTCAGTGGGTGCAGGACATTCATTCTAGCTATGAGTCAGACACAGCAGCACAACAACTTATTACTCAACTCACTGTTACTCCAACTCAGGGCCTTTAAGATTTAAGGGGAGACTCTATATTGGCTCAGGTACTGCTCTCAGATCTTCCATATTACATTCCTTACATGCCTCTGCTGTTGGAGGCCATTCTGGCTACAATGGTACTTATCACAGGGCTAGAACCTCCTTCTTTTAGCCTAATATGAAGACTGATATCATTCAGCTTGTCACAACTTGTGATGTGTGCCAATGGAACAAGGGAGAAAACTCACTTCCAGGTGGTCTTCTATAACCCCTTCTTATAACTGACACTGCATTTAGATTTCATAAAGGGACTTCCAATATCTTTTAAAAAGAATGTCATCTTATTAGTTATGGATAGACTGACTAAGTATAGCCACTTTATTTCCCTTGGACAACCATTCACTGCTATTACAGTTTCTAAGGAGTTCCTTGCTCATGTGTTCAAGCTCCATGGACTTCCTAGTTCCATTGTCAGTGACAGAGATAAAATCTTCATCAACCAATTCTGACAAGAACTATTCAAGACTTTGGGCACCACATTAAAGCTCAGTTATGCCTACCATTATCAAACTGATGGCCACACTGAAACAACAAATTCCTGTGTTGAACAATACTTGAGGTGCATGACAAGCTCTCATCCTAAACAGTGGGTCCAATGGTTAGCCTTAGCTGAATGGTGGTTTAACACCAACTACCACTCCAGCTTGAAGATGTCTTCCTTTCAAGAATTGTATGGGTATGCTCCACCTCACTTGGTTTTCCCTATTCCTACTTATACTTTTGTTGCAACTGTTGACAACTATTTACAAGAGAGGGACATTATCCTGCAACTGCTCAAAGAAGAACTCTCCAAGGAACAAAGCAGAATAAAATTCTTTGCAGATAAAAAGAGATCTGACAGAAACTTTGAGGTAGGTGACCTGGTATTCTTGAAGCTCCAGGCTTATAGGAAAACTCCAGTTGCTATAAAAAGGAATCTCAAGTTGTCTGCCAAATACTTTGGCCCCTTTGAAGTCCTACAAAGAAGTGGAGTTGTTGCTTATAAACTGAAACTTCCTGTAGGGTCTAGGATACACCCAGTCTTTCATGTCTCTCAGTTACAGAAGAAAATAGGCTTGCAGGTAGTTCTATCACCTTAACTAGCATTGGTGGACCATGCAGGACAGTTTGTCATTGAACCTGCTGCTATTTTGGACACTAGAACTACTGTCAGAGACACATCTCAAATTCCACAAGTCTTAGTGCAGTGGTGTAACTCAGATCTAGCAAATTCCACATGGGAGGATGCTGCTCACATCCAAGCTCAGTTTCCGGATTTTATCCTTGAGGACAAGGATCTCTAAATGGGAGGGGCAGTGTCATGTTCCACAGGTTTCACTATGCACAACATTACATTCCTCACTAACTATTGATGGTGTAACTAAGCTCAAATAGGGTCTAATAATCATAGAGTCATTTCCTCGAGTTCTTAGTGAGTTATGAAGTATTATTAGCCGTTGATACAGTTAGTAAGGATTGGTCTATTAAAGACCAATCATTCTTCTCTCCCGAACTCATGTAATGAAAAACTAAAATTGCTTCAATTGAAGTTAGGTTCTGATTTATCAGAGAGAAGGCAACTTGATGCTAGTTATCTTGCATTCTTCTTGTAGTTGTAATTGGTACGCTACAGACTATTCGTTTCTGCAAGGGGTTACGTATATATCCAGGAATCATACTAACATGCTGACAATCATGTTAGCTGCAATATATGTAGTATTAATTTCCAATGATGTAAGTGGGTTTTGTTTTTTCTGCCTTTTGATTAACAACACAGCAATATTATCCGATTAATCATCGGTGTCATATGTATACGTGTAGCCTCCTACTTGAACCCAGCTAGTATATGTATATGAACCACATATATGGTAGCACAACCTTCACAAAAAGAAAATCGAATTATAACCACTCTTTCCTTTATTTTGAATCCGATCAGAGACTGAAATTAAATTGAAATCATGGATACGAAGGGAGTCCTATCATCACCATCGCAGTCACAGAGTACTGCACAGTTGAAGTATGTCCAAGAACTAGCAACTAGTGGAGAAGAACCGCCACCAAAATATTTCCATAAAAATGTTAATGATAAAGGGAATCAGGTAACTACGGATGATTCGTTATCAGTTCCGATAATTGATATTAGTCGTTTAACGTCCAACGCATCCATTGAAGAGAAAGAAGAAGAGATGGGGAAGTTAAAGTCTGCTTTGAATTCATGGGGCATGTTTCAGGTTTAATTTTTTTGTGCTCATTCCATATCTACTGCTTTACCTCACTAAATTTAAAGGATATTTTAAATGTGTTTAGTCTTCTTTTGGCTTATGGACTTTCAGGCAGTAGGGCATGGTATTCCGCAAAATTTACTCGATGATATGTATAATATTTCCAAGAAGTTCTTTGATCTTCCTGTTGAAGAGAAGCAAAGGTACGCGCTATCTAAAGACGATGAAATATTTGACTTACAGGGATTTGGGAGTGATTCCATGGGAGCAAATATTAATGGTCAGGTTCTCGACTGGTCTGACCGTCTTCGCTACTGGCCTGGTGATGATTCTCCATTGAATTTCAGGTACTAACAACGTAACAGACAAAAAAACTGAAATGTAATTTTTTTTTTTTCCGAGTATAATCATTAGTAATTGTGTGTGCTGATCTGCAGGAGAACATTGGATGAATATAGCGTTCAGGTGAGATCAGTATCAGAAATCATTTTAAAGGAAATGGCAAAATCATTAGGATTGGAAGACGATGACTTCCTCAACCAGCTGGGTGATCGACAGTATGTGTACACAAGGTTTAGTTTCTATCCTCCTTGTTCTAGACCAGATCTTGTTTACGGATTAAAAGCTCATACAGATGGAGGAGCAATAACTTTTCTTCTGCAAGACCCTGAAGTAAGAGGTCTTCAAGTTCATAAATATGATCAGTGGGTTAGTGTTCCATGCATGCCTGGAGCTCTGCTTGTCAACATTGGGGATCTATTGCAGATAATGAGTAATGGAATCTTCAAGAGCCCTTTACATAGGGCAGTAACAAATACAGAACGGACGAGAATTTCTGTGGCTATGTTTTATTTACCACATATGGATCAGGAAATCGAACCCGTTGCCGCGTTGATCGACGAGAGCAATCCTAGAAAGTATAGGAGGATGAAGGCAAAAGACTTTCTTGAAGCTTTCTTCCAAACTTATTTGCAAGGAGAGCGAGTGTATGACTGGGCGAGCATCTAGTTCTTCTACCACTTTTATTAGTTCATGAGCAAGAGCCAGCAATGGGACACGGTTGCTAGCTCAAACATTGATTGTGTGAAAAAGAAAAAAAACAATCGCTAAGGTGTCGACGAACTTCAAATACAGGTATAACAATCTATAGTTTAACACAAGTAATCGGTTATCATAAAGTAAACATCTTAAGAAACTCTGTATAGCATGGGTTAACTTAGGTTTGAATAAGTCACGTAATGCATTTCAACGTTTATGATTGTGTTTTGTTTTCATATATATAAAATTTCTATGTTGTGTCCTCCGTTGTTGGTAAATAATTAATATTGGAAGCCGAAACTAAAATCACAGTACACGATAAAAATTCAAAATTATGGAAACAATCTTACTGACTAATGGAAGTTCAGTTCCCCAATTGGACAAGATTTTATCCACTGCTATGGAGTCATCCTACAGTTGAATTTGTAGATACGGAAAACCTACTCGCCACGTGTTTGCACCAGAAAAAACGAAATAGACGAACAAGATCTCGCCAGAAGATATTTTCACCATTTTCATAGACAAAGTATTTATGAAGAGTCAAATCAGTTGTCAGGAAAACTTCTATGAAAATTGGATCTGCCGAGTGAGGTTGAACTTTCGTGAAATTGGATCTGCGAAATATTTACGAGTAGATAATTTCCGAAGTAACGAGTAAACGAGATAAATAAAGATTAGGCGAGGAATTAACTTAAGAAGAAGAGACCACGAAGCGATGTAAGAAGTAATAGTGGACGAAGATAGATGGTTGGACAAGAAATCAGGACAGCTGTACCGACAAGTCACCGTAATGATCGGCAAAAAAGAAGGAATACCTTTATCGAAAATTGTATTGACGAAGTAAAAGCAGAAATCACATGCATTGCGTGACTACCCACGAAGTAAAAATGAGATATACTCCACTCACTCATTCGCCTATAAATAGGAACCTTAGGACATTATTATAAAGAGGGTTGAGTTTTTGGTAATCAGTGAGATCATATTGTAAGAGTTCTGAGAATAAATTAGGGTTTGTGGAATCCTTTACTTGTATCATCATCATCATATTTATGAATAATAACAAGAGTTTTGATCTTATTTCCATATCCATGTCTTAGGATTTGAGTAGATTATTCATTTGGCTGTCCCGTAGGATTTCCTAGAGTTATATTTTGGCGTCTAGAAACAGGGAGTTGGGTTGAGAGTTTACTCTCACCTGAGATCTAGAAAGGAAGTTGGTTTTGAGTTTCAATTTCTAATAAGTTATCTCTCTTTAGCTTGGATTCAAAAGCTAGATTTCATGGATCTTAAGAGTTTCATGTTTGAGATTTAGAAAAAAGCAAATTTTTGTATTACTTCTAGAATTTTATTTTGATTTTCATTATTTGGAGAAGAAAGGTTTACTCTAGGGTTCATAAAAAATTAAACTTTTTCTTTCATCAATTGAGGTTCATAAGTAATTCAGTGAGTCAAATAATCCAAAGTTGGTCAGAAAACGTCAGTTGGAGTTATTGAATGGCAAGAGTACCAAACAGAGCTAAACACATTATAGCATCCAGAAAAAGCAAGCGTATGGGGGAAAGACAAAGAGGAAGGATGGAGGTAGGAGAAACTTCGGATGCAGAAGGAAAGCGTGGTGTAATTCAGGAGCAGCAGAACGTTAACCCTAACCAAAATAAATACCAAGAAGGATCGGTTCATATTACTGATACTGAAACTGCAGAGGGCGAAAAGAAAGTTCACGAAGGGGTGGAAGAGAATGTCGATGAAGAAAATATGACAATAGAGAAGCTATAAGGGAGAGGGTTCGCCAGGAAAGGGAAAGAGAAAGAGACTTGGTGGATCAAAGAATAATATTTGCCACACAAAACGTTTTTCTCACACAAGAAATCAATATGCTTAACGAAGAAAGACGAGATGCGGGTTCACAAACACGAAATGGAGACTCAGAATCAAGGGCTAAGAGAAAGACGACGAAGAGAAAACTAGCGAAGAAAGAGATTTGCGAAGGGTGTAAGAACGAACAAGAAGAGGAGAAGAACGGCGAAGGTACGACGAAGAAAACAGACGAGAAGAAGAGAGAATGAATGTACCTGAAGAGGGTGAAGGAAATTTGATTCAGACAGTATTGAATGAGTTGCGAGATATGAGAACCCTAATAAATAATTCACGAAGAGGAGGACGAGTGTATCTAGACGAGGAAATAAAAGAGGCAGATAAGTCTCCATTCACTTATGAAATACTGGATGCGAGAATCCCTGCAAGATGTGTGTTAGCAACTTTCGGAAGCATATTTAGTGGGACAGAAAGTTCGGTGCAAATACACCATTTTGCTGATGCAATGGGGATGAAATGATGCGATTATGTTCAAATACTTTCCATCAAGTATGACAAGAGAGGCATTGGCTTGGTTTGACGGATTTTCAGAAAGATCAATTTCTTCATTTAGAGATTTGCAGAGAATATTTCTAACAACTTATATAAGCAATAATATGCTGAGGCAGGAATCAAAACTTTGTTCAACTTAAGGCGAAGACCCCGGTGACAATCTACGAAGCCTGGTGACGAGATGAATGACGGTTTTTAGTGAGCTTTCTGGAAGAGTGGAAGAAAAGAATTTTATCTTGGCTTTTGTGAATGCTCTGATTCCAACAAATCTCTTGTACACTCAGATATTCATAATCATAAATTCGTTAGGGATGAATGAACTGAGAGAGTACCATGAGGAGTACATAGCACTGGAGGGGAAACAGAAAGAAGCAAACGAAGTTATGATTCCATCGAAAGAAGGAACTTTGTGTCTTCTACCACAAATGGCAAATGCAGTGTAGAATAACTATAAATATGAGAAGGGAGAACTATAAAATGCGAATCAATCCAAGCTCGTGGATGTGTCGAGTGGATACGAGGAGTGGATCAATCGAAATTACAAAGGATGCGAAGAGTCCATACAAACAAATTATGACCAACGAGGAAATAATTCGGGAGATCAGTGAACAAATAATCAAAATCAGAGATTTGGAGAACGAAGGCCAAATGCACCAACGTTTTAAGACGTGAAACTTCTCATGCTTAATACTACTGTGGAGAAGGTTTGGGATGCAATTGTATTAACCGAAGAAATTTGTATCCCTCCGAATATGGGGATGGAACCACCCCTAGGAAGAAGGAGTCACGAATTATGCGGATATCATCGTTTCCATGGACACCATACCAACGATTATATGAACATTCGAAGAAAGATACTTCGTATGATCGTACAAGGTAGGATGAGTCATTTCCTAGATAATCCAGTGCTTCCACCTCCTCCACCTCGTGAAACAAACCAGAACGAACAGGCTGCACCAGTATATCGTATAGAAATAGAGAGGGGAGCTCAACGCTTGAATTGTAATTCCATAATACATTCAGCGAAGAACATCCAGAACTTTCATGATAATGTACTAAGGAGGGTACACAAAATATATCTTGAGGGGAACGATATATTTAGTGTTTCTAAGGTTGAACCATTAAAAGAATGACAAAAAAGACTAATTTCATTTTCAGCCTTGGATGCACCCGAAGGAAGAGTCTCTCATATTGATTTGTTGGTTGTAACACTAAACTTCGGAAAGCACTCGCAATGGGAATTTGATCTCCCAAGGGATACGAAGATTTGGGAAATAGACATGATACTTGTGGATACAGGGAGTTCGGTGGATATTCTCTTCTACCATGCCTTAAAAACCATGGGATACAAAGATTCTGATCTTGTACCATCCACTTACAGTATATACGGGTTTAATGGGGTCGTATCAAAACCTAAAGGTGAACTAACTTTGAAGATATTCGCGGGAGAACTAGAGACTGAAGTCACTATTTGTGTAGTAAACGTGGATTCACCTTACAATGCACTCATAGGCAGACCATGGGTGCACGGGATAAAAGGAGTCGCGTCAACCTTTCATCAAGAAATTCGGTTCCTAATGCCCAGTGGAATAGGAGAAATTAAAGGAGATCCAAAAGATGCGAAGGATTCTAACGAGAAAGATGTTCATAACTATGAAGAAAAACTAAAGAAGAAGAAGGAACAAAAAAAAGAAAGTGCTGGAACCCAGGAAAGAATACGAATTGATGATATATATGACCAAGACTAAAAAAGGATGGGTCGTCCCAAACGAGATCCCCGAAAAAGAAGGAGACCCTTTATAGCAATTAAAGGAGCCACCAACTATCGGAGAACCAGCTATGATCTTCGCAGCAGGGAACCAACAAAGGAGATAAATGTAGGAACTGACGGAGAACCAAAAATGGTGAAGATTGGGACGAAGATGCGGATGGACGAGGAAGAAAAGTTGACAAAATTATTGCGAGAATATCAGTATGTCTTCGCATGGAGCATGTACGAGATGCCAGGTATTGACCCACAAGTGGGCTGTCACAAGTTAGACATAAACCCAGCAATAAAACCAGTAATGCAAAGAATACTAAAGATAGCAACCACATATCACGAACAGATAGAGGCATAGCTACAAAAGATGTTGGATTCGGGGATAATAAGGCCGGCAAAATATCCCGATTAGATTGCGAACATGATGGTGATGCCGAAGAAAAACAAGGGGATTCGAATATGTATTGACTTCATTGATTTGAACGCAACTTTCTCGGAAGATAGTTTCCCCTTACCAAATATACCTCAATGGTAGAGTCAGCATTAGGGTATCATAGACTCTCCATGATGGATGGGTCTTCAGGCTACAATCAGATACCGCTCACTGAAGAGGATCGAGAACACAAAACATTTTTTTCCCCTAGAGGATTATACGGTTACACGAGGATGTCCTTCGGACTAAAGAACGCTGGAGCCACATGAAAAAGAGGGGGTCTAACAACCACAACCAATATTTCGCTTAGCAATTTATGTGGACAAACTCCAATATACTTTTAATAGAATCCACTAGACAGTCAGACTCAATCTTAATAAAAGTATATTAAAGAGTTTATATCTCAATTTCTCAATTCAATCCGCAATCAAACAAATATGAATTTGCGAGCCTGATTGAATAATGATAAATAACCTGAACGGTACCAAAGATCAATGTTCAAGTGTCCATCAATTTATATCAAAAACCAAAGGTTGGATTATCTAATTGATTGAATTGACATACAAATTGTGATATTTCTATCGTATAAACAAATATAATGCGGAAAAGAAATAACATAGACACCAGAAATTTTGTTAACGAGGAAACCGCAAATGCAGAAAAACCCAGGGACCTAGTCCATATTTGAACACCACACTGTATTAAGCCGCTATAGACACTAGCCTACTCCAAGTTAACTTCGGATTTGAATGTAGTTGAGCCCTAACCAATCTCACACTGATCAAGGTACAATTGCGTTCCTTACGCCTCTTGAACCACGCCGAATTATGCACACTTGATTCCCTTAGATGATCTCACCCACAACTAAGAGTTGCTACGACCCAAATTCGAAGACTTGATAAACAAATCTGTATTACACATAAAAGTCTATTGAATAGATAAATCTGTCTCCCACAGATATACCTACGAGTTTTGTTCCGTCTTTTGATAAGTCAAGGTGACAGGAACCAATTGATAAAACGGTCTTATATTCCTGAAGAACAACCTAGTATTATCAATCACCTCACAATAATCTTAATCGATTAACGAAACAAGATATTGTGGAATCACAAACGATGAGACGAAGATGTTTGTGAATACTTTTCAATCTTGTCTATCGGAGATAAATCTCGAGCAAATCCTAAAGAAGATAGTATTCAATCACAATAGAAAACAACAAGATCATAACACGAAACTACAGAGAAAATAGTTGGGTCTGGCTTCACAATCCCAATGAAATCTTTAAGTCGTTAACCTACATGGTTTCATGAAAAACCTAAGGTTAAAGGAGAATCGACTCTAGTCGCAACTAGTATCATACAGGAGGTGTGAGGATTAGGTTTCCCACTTGCTAGAGTTTTCCATTATATAGTCTTCAAATTAGGGTTTGCAATCTAAGTTACCTTGGTAACAAAACATTCAATATTCACCGTTAATGAAAACCTGATTAGATTCAAGCTAATATCTTTCAACCGTTAGATCGAACTTATCTTGTTATACACAAATGAAATGCACCAACATTTAGATAAAGGTAACCGTACCTAAACGTGTACACTTAGTTGGTTCACAAACAGTTAACCGAGGTTAGCCATATGAGCAGTTTCATATTAACCTGATTCATCTTTATCACTTTCACCACTCTTGGTGGACTTGGTGACGAGACTATCGAAATTCTTAATAGATTGCGTAATTTCTCGGCTAGTCATGATGATAATGTTAGATTTGTAAATTTTCTTTTTCATAGAATAGGGGTGGCCTTCAGAGAGGGATTGGCACAGAACTTGTGTCTCGTGTGCCAACTAATTTCTTGAAAGAGTCTGACTTAGAGTGATGTATGTGATCTCTAGATTAATTCTGTTATTATATAAAGAAAAAAATTAAATTGAAAAATAATAGTATTTAAGTTTGTTGCATAGAGGAGACAAAAGAGTAAATCATAAAGGAGACAAAATAGAAAGAGAATCAGACATACTTCTCATTCATTGTGTTTCTCATTAAATACATGTAGGAAAGTAAGAGAGAGTAGTTACTCCCATTACATATGTAGTTAGTAGAAGAGAAAAGAAAATAGGTGTTAAGCATGAAGGAGAGATGTGCATGCACTATGACACATGTAGGTAGTGGTCAGACACATGTCACTACAGCACTCCCCCTTGGATGACCACCATTACAGACTCATTGCATTGTCAAAACCTTGCCAGAAAAATTCTTCGAGGTAAAAACTGGTCGAAGGAGAAAGATGATATTTGAGCTTCTAGAATGGCGTCAACTTCTTTGTAGAATTGTGTCAGGAAAATATTTGGCATAAAAACCCGAACACATACAAGGGTAAGAATAACCTCAACCGAGAAGTTATATTTCTGGTGATATTGTTGTCTCATTAAATACCTTTCCGGATAATAAAACCCTGTGGGAAAAATAACCTCGGTGAAGGAAATGAGTACAACAAACCTTTACGTCAACATCACATCATTAGATGCTCCCATTAATGTCGACATCTCCCCATTATTTGTATTATGGTATTATTGTTGTCTCATTAAAAACCTTTCCGAGTAGTAAAACCCAGTGGGAAAAAGTGACCTTGGTAAAGGAAAATAGTTCAACATACCATCAGGTGCTCCCCCTGATACAGGACAATTTCTTTAGTCTAATACATTCATGGGAGTGGACAGTTCCTTTTGTCCTATGGGGTCATGGAAGTTCGGACAATATCTTTATTCCTATAATTCTCACATGTTTTTCAAATGTGGCCTTAGGTAATGACTTAGTAAATAATTCTGCCACATTTTCGTCAGATTTTACTTTACTGACCCAAATGTTTAGAAGACATATATTATTGTTGCTGATAGTAAAAGAACTTCGGTGATATATGTTTCGTATTATCACCCTTGATATACCCTTGTTTCATCTATTCGATACAAGCTGCATTATCTTCGTAAATACAAGTTGGTTCTTCAGTGGTAGAACTCAAACCACATGTCCCTTGAATATGTGTAATGATAGACCTTAACCATATACACTCACGAACCGCCTCATGTAGGCAATGATCTCAGAGTTGTTCGTGGAGGTATCCACAAGGGTTTGCTTGGTCGGTCTCCAGGATGTCGTTGTATTCCCGATAGTGAATACATATCCAGTTTGTGATCGACCTTTGTGTGGGTCTGAGAGGTAGCGAACATCAGCAAAACCAACCAAAATATTATTTGTGGTCTTAGTGTAAGGAGTTGCAATTACATTAGCATCTCTCCTTTCGACTTCGTAGGGATAAAACAAACCTAATTCAATGGTTCCCTTTAGGTATCTAAAGATATTCTTTATACCATTCCAATGACGCTGCGTTGGCGTTGAGCTATATCTATCTAACAAGTTTACTGAGAACGAGATATCTGGTCGAGTACATTGTGCTAAGTACAATAATGCGCCTATTGCACTTAGATAAGGATATTCAGATCCCAATACATCTTCGCCATCTTCCTTTGGAAAAAATGGGTCCTTATGTACATCTAAAGTTCGACCAACCATGGGAGTGCTAGAAGGGTACACTTTGTCCATATTAAATTTTCTGAGTATCTTTTGTACATATGCAGACTGGTGGATTAATATTCCACAAGCTCGATGTTCTAGTTGAAGTCCTAGACACATCCGAATTTTTTCAAGATCTTTCATCTCAAATTCGGATTTCAAATAGCTTGCGGTTTCTCTTATTTCATCAAGAGTACCTACTATGTTCATGTCGTTGACATAGACAACTATAATTGTAAATCCAGAACTTGTTTTCTTTATAAACACGCAGGGGCACAATTCATTATTTGTATATACCTTCCCAATCAAATAATCACTTAGAAGGGTATACCACATACGCCCGGATTGCTTTAATCCGTAAAGTGAGCGTTTCAACTGTATTGCAAACGCACTCCGTGGTTTATAGTTACTTGATTTGGGAAATGGAAGTCCATCTGGAACTTTCATGAATATCTCTGTATCAAGATCCCCATAGAGATATGCGGTAACCACATCTATAAGTTGCATTTCAAGTCCTTGTGAAACTACTAAGCTGACTAAGTAACGGAACGTGATGACGTCCATTACAGGAGAGTACGTTTCTTCGTAATCAATCACAGGGCATTGTGAGAAACCTTGCGCCACAAGGAGAGCCTTATATCTCAAGACTTTGTTCTTCTCATTATGCTTTCTGACAAATACCCATTTATGTCTTACAGGCTTTACACCTAATGGGGTTAGCACTACTGCACCAACACCTGTCTTTTTGCCAGTGAATTTCATTCAGCATGGATTACATCTCTCCATTGGGGCCAATATGCTCTCTTTTGGAATTCCACAATAGAGCGTGGTTCGATATCATCGTTCTCTATAATCTCTCGGGCAACATTATATTCGAATATATCATCAATATGCGTAGAGGATATTTCCATCAACACGTATGAACTTTCACAATCCATAGAGATTTCTTTGTTCTCTGGAATCAATTCAAACTTTGGGGCGTCCCTCAGTAATGATTCATGGACATAACTGTAATCATAGATAATCTCATGAGATGGATTATCTGTATTGATGATATATGGATCAGTTTGTGCCTTACTCACCCTTTTCTTCCTTAGCTGAGTATCGATCGAACCAAGTGGTCTTCCCCTCTTCCTTTTGGGGGCCACGTCCTCAGCTACACTTCCACCAAGTGCATCCTTAGTACCTATATTTATGGTACCTTTTCCCTTGTCGAGAATTTCCAACCTTGTAGGCACGTTTGCAGCTGGTATAAGTAATCTCGTCACTTTAGTGATATCAGTAAATGCATCAGGCATTGAATTTGCCACATTCTGAAGATTGATAATTCTTTTCACTTCACTTTCACATTATGGAGTGCGGGGATCAAGATGAGACAACGTGGGAACACACCACGATAATTCCTGTCGTTCCCTTTGGGAGTCCCTTTCCATATCTCCCCCTAACGACAGGAAGGTTGTCTCATCAAAGTGACAATCTGTAAATCTAGCGGTAAAGAGATCGCCTTTCAAAGGTTCTAAGTAGAGGATAATTATTGGGAAGTCATATACAACATAAATACCTACTCGTCTTTGTGGACCCATCTTAGTACGCTGTGGGGGCATAACAGGCACATATACGACACAACCAAATATGCGTAAATGTGAATATCAGGCTCATAAAAAGTTACCAACTGGTATGCAGAAAATGGTTGGCTATCAGTGGGTGTAAAGTGAATAAGTAATGCTGCATGCAATATGGCGTACCCCCAGGAAGTAATAGGCAGGTTGGAACGCATAACCAATGCCCTATCTATCATCTGTAACCTTTTGATGGTAGCTTCTGCAAGACCATTTTGAGTGTGTACATGGGGTATGGGATGCTCTACGTCAATTCCATTAGACATACATAAATCATCAAATCATTTAGATGTAAATTCTCCAGCATTATCAAGTCTGATAGACTTGATTGGATGATCAGGATGGTGAGCCCTTAGTCGTATAATTTGTTCTAGGAGCTTTGCAAATGCAGCATTTCTTGTGGACAACAATGCAACGTGTGACCAACGGGTCGAAGCATCAACCAGAACCATAAAATACCTGAATGTTCCGCATTCTGGATTTATAGGTCCACAAATATCACCTTGTATACTTTGTAAAAATGGAATATTTTGTTTGGTATCTTTAGGATAGGATGGTCTCGATCCTGTCTTTGCTAAAGAACAAGCTTTGCAGAATGAGCTATGTGCCTTCGATAAGGAAAACGAAGAAGAATGGGACTGGGGTGCGCTTCAATTACTTTGGAAGACGAAGGTTGCGCTTCTCTTAATTTAGAAGGCATAAAATTTGCATCATTTACTTTAGAATGCATATTGTTACTCTGCATTGTAATATATTTTGTGCTATTTTCTTTTTCATTCGAAAGAAAGGATGTCCGTGTGATTTATTCAAAACACGGATCATCATATCACGACCTAGGTGCCCTAGTCGATCGTGCCAAAGCTTATATAAGTCACTGGCCAACAGTTCTTCGTTGGTAACAACATGGGATTCAATAATCCTAATAGTAGTGATATACAATCTACTAGATTGGATCATTAGTTTCTCTAAGATGCGCTTCCTTCCGCATTCATTAGAGGTCATGTATACGTACTCAATTCCATTTTAACAGTGAGTTTCCAAGTGATAACCATTTTCACGGATATCCTTGAAACTCAACAAAGTGCGGTTAGCTCTTGGTGCATATAGAGCTTCTGTGACTTTAATCATTGTGTCGTTTGGCAACAAGAATTGAGCAGTACCTCGCCCAATGATTACTTGTGATGATCCAATCATCATAGTCACAGATGTATTATAAGGAGTAAAATCAACAAATTAATAATTGTCTATTTCATAGGATAGTATGGGTGGTAGCACTATCATCTATACATTCAATTTCAACTTGAAACATTCCTACAAGTACATTAGGCAGGAAGGTTATAAAGATGAACTGTTTATCTCATTTTCTTTAGAGAAACCTGTTCTACTAGAATGGCATCCTTACCAATCTAATATACATGCTAAACAGTAGATTATCATAAACAAAGTAAAATTCTATAAAACATGATAGAAAACAAGTACTCATAGATAATCCACACACATAACATAAAGATGCTAAGAATATGTTTAGCAACAACACCACCTACTCAAACCATTAAACAAATGGTAGACTAAGAAAACATAAAGTACCTCAAAGCAACTAACAACCTATTAAAACAACAGAGTCTAGCAAGCCATGAAACAAGAAACTAAATGTTTAGGCCCAAGAAAAGTCAGGTACATCCATTATTGGGGGAAAAGTCCTCGTTTCCCAGGAAATATGAGATTGTGAGGTTAGCGTCAGGGGTAATAGTATTTTCTTATGCGTAGTTAACCTCTTATCCGATAGCTTCCCGGTACTTTTCGTAGCTCGCATCTACGTTGGTGCTAGCCTTGCAATGCTTGTACCAATGTCCGGTGAATCCATACTTAAAACAAGGCGCACTTCCATCTGCAGCCTTTTTAGTGGCGGGATTCATAGGGGTTTTCTCGAACTTAGGATCACTACCACTATGGCCAGAAGTTCCTTCTCTATGCCAAATATGAGAATGACCATTTCTCCCTCGACCTCGATTATGTCCCTTACGTCCTATTCCACGAGTGGTGTTATCTCTACGTGGGTATGGATCATGGCAATGTGAATCAGAATGTCGAGACCTCTTTCCTTTGGGGCCCTTCCCTTTGTTGACCTTTCCATGGTTAGCTTCGGGAACTTTCTTTTTCCCGACAGCTCTGGCATTGTTGTTGACAAGAATCTCATTGTGCCTTTCGGCCACTTGCAGTAAGTTTATCAACCTACTGAATGTGGTGATTCTTTTGTTGTCAACCTCCAAACGATATTGATTCGCTAGTATCATGGACGAGGTAGGAAAGGACGATAGGGTTTTCTGAATCATTTTCTCATCAGTAAGTTTCTTTCCACAAAAGTCCATACGTGCCTGAATTTGCAGCATGTCTTTTTGGAAATCATTCACTTTTATATAATCGAGAAAGCGGATTTCGTTCCACAAGACGTTCAATTGTGGTATTAAGGAATCATAAATGTTCCCAAAACGGCTATCGAGAGCATCCCATAGCTCTTTTGGTGTCTTCAAGTGATGATAACCCCAACGCAGGTTAGGATCGATGTGCCCCTTGAGGAACATAAGAGAATTGGCTTTGTCTTTCTCAATTGTCGGAGCAGCATCGACAGATGGCTTGATAGTGGAGGTGAAGTCCTTTGCAACGAAGGTAGTTTCCACATCAGCAACCCAACGGTGGTACTAAAGTCCTGCTGAGCACAAAAGTTCGAACTCCGGTCGAATTGGGTCCATCTACATAGACAAAGTAAAGGACATTAATGCGGTGCTCAAATCCTTTTGAGTCCATAAACATGACTAATTTCGATACCATTTCTTATGACCAAATTTCTTTATGGACAAGATGAATATATATAAACCAAATTTCTTTATGGTTGTATATAGGTAATACGGATATGTCATAGTCCAATTTATGGTCATAACCCGTCAACAAAAATGACTAACCAAATTTCTTTATGGTTAACAAATTGATCAGCCAAAAATAGGCTTGTTTGAAAAAAATAGGATACAAAAATATTTAATATTTACATGCACATATTTCATAAAGATTGAAGTTGTTATTCCTTTGCAAGTATATGACAATCAAAATATATATATATATACAAATAAGTGTGAAAAATATATTATTTTATGACTTTAATTGTAATCAGGACAATATTTAGTGGTAATAATTTGTAGTTCACTACTTTTCCTAACAAGTAGTACAAAATCATAATACTATCTTCTTTCTTCTTCTTTTTTATAAATTTTTTTTATTAATATACATGCATCGTGTTTTTCAAAAGGTAAGACCAAAGGTAAAGACAATTTATTATAATATTATAAAGGTACAACTTTATATGGTAAAATTTAAAACAAATCAGATATATGCTTTTGTCTATCACATGAATTAATTTATTAGGGTGAAAAGGACGAACATTTATTACTTTAAGGGAAACATTTAATAGTAGATGATAAAACCAAATATGTCTCTTTCAAGAGAACAAGCATGCATGCATAAAAAGAAATATTTTTTTCTTCTTCTTTTTTTTTCCAAACAAGGACAAATAAAATTATTTTATCAATCAGCACATACAAGCAAGTGATAAAAAAATATACAATAAAGAAATTTATAACATGGATTATTACATTTACTATCACATGCATTATCAAAAGAAATTTATAACTATCAAGAAAGTATAAAAGCAAGTGATAAGAAAATAGTAAAGTACTATTATCAACAATTATCATGTGATGAAGAAGAAGGACAAACATGCATTTAAATTAAAAGAAGAAGAAGAATAAACAAGCATGCAAATCAAAATAATTACTATTATTATGAGTATTGTATTTTAAGGAAAATATAGAAAGGAAGTTTAAGTAATACCTTCTTTTTGAAAATCCTACTTGATATTAATGGTAGAACCAACAACTTTTGTTTGTGAAGGATTAATGCTCAAGTGGAAAACAAAGAACAACGTGTTGATAACATATTTAAGTTTGTTGCATAGAGGAGACAAAAGAGTAATGCATAAAGGAGACAATAGAGAAAGAGAATCATACATACTTCTCATTCATTGTGTTTCTCATTAAATACATGTAGGAAAGTAGGAGAGAGTATCTACTCCCATTACATGTGTAGTTAGTAGAAGAGAAAAGACAACATGTGTTAAGCATAAAGGAGAGATGTTCATGTACTATGACACATGTAGGTAGTGGTCAGACACATGTCACTAGAACAAATAGCTAAATATAAGGGTATTTTAGCTATTAATTAACTAACACATATGGATAAGGAGTGTTGAACTTTACATCATAATGACCCTACTAAAACTAAAAGAACCCTTCAAAAATTTCATGTTCAATATAGTCTTTTTGAGATAAGCTGGCTCTTAGTTAGTGGGCTAGTCAAATGGCAACCGGACCAGTAAAAGAATTTGCTACTTTGCTAGAGGATTTGAAAATCAGATTGCCTTGTCTTGAGAAGCATAGTTAATGCATGTTACTGAACTGCTTGTAACCTTGGATGGTGTTGAGTCCCTCTTATTTTATATCCCAGAAGATTCAGCACATCCATCACCAGGAAGCACAATCCTGTCATTGGCATTGCACCACAAATTTACATACCCTTCCTCCTCAACAGCCTTGTCCCACATCTCATACCAATGTGAATCATGAACCATATATTCTGGTTTATCATTACTAATCCAAATCACTTCAACCTTCTTATTTGGTGCTAACTTAAAAGAAGCATGAACTTTATCACAAAATTCATTCAACCCACCAGAATTAACATCCATATTATCAAAATGTTGAACCTTATTTGTCCAAAAGCATTCTACCCTAAAATTCCTAGTTGGGTACTTCACATACTTCCTGCACAAAATTGAACTGACAATGATTACCATTTACTAACATATTAATCAAAGCCTAACACGGATTTGATGAACAAAATCCCAAATCCCCAATTTCAGAAATTTAGGGTTTATCAGTAAAAAATTA
Organism: Papaver somniferum; assembly: GCF_003573695.1. Classification (NCBI taxonomy): domain Eukaryota; kingdom Viridiplantae; phylum Streptophyta; class Magnoliopsida; order Ranunculales; family Papaveraceae; genus Papaver; species Papaver somniferum. The sequence goes on from NC_039362.1 coordinate 216,194,415, forward strand.
AAATTCAGAAAATTAGGGTTTCTGAATGGAGTTGATAATCTACAAAAGAAGTATAACGAGGAGGGTATTTACCTGGTGATGTTTGTAAACATCTTGATGGAGAAAATTAACACTGATTATTTTCACAGTTCGATAACTGACGATTCACACAACTCCGTAAACTCGTATTTCACTTCACAACTCTAGTAGATCGAGATGAAGAGGTAAAGATATTGAAGAAATATGTGAAGAAACAGATCGATCTGTAACTTCTTCATGGAATCGCCGTCATCTTCTCCATTTCTTCAGAGAAGAAGCTATGGAACAGAGGCGGCAAGAAATGAGGTAGGAAATGGCAGCACAATCGTATTTGTGCAAGGGTTTTAGTTTGTTTTGATCCAACGTACCACGTTTTTTTCGAGATTGGTTTAATCGATCCCACTCGACCACACACGTGCCACTTCCACGGTTTAGGGGTTTTTAGGTAAGTTAACAACCCGACAAACGTCTGACAAGTGACATAACTCCGCAGTTACATGTCGAGTGACCACTTTGCTAAGTTTGTAACAGTGGGATCATTTTGTGAACCGGAATAGCAAAGTGTGACTGTTTTTCTAAATACCCTTATTTTATCAATCAACACATATTTAAAATCTCTAAATAAATAAGGGAGATAAACATTGATCATGGATTATTACATTTACTATCACATGCATTATCAAAATAAATTTATAACTATCAAGAAAGTATACAAGCAAGTGATAAGAAAATAGAGTAGAGTACTATTATCAACAATTATCACGTGATGAAGAAGAAGGACAAACATGCATTTAAATCAAAAGAAGAATAATAAACATGCATGCAAATCAAAATAATTACTATTACTATGAGTTGTATTTTAAGGGAAATATAGAAAGGAAGTTTAATGAATACCTTCTTTTTGAAAATCCTACTTGATATTAATCGTAGAACCAACAACTTTTGTTTGTGAAGGATTAATGCTCAAGTGGAAAAGAAAGAACAACGTGTTGATAACGTAGTTAAGTTTGTTGCATAGAGGAGACAAAAGAGTAAAGCATAAAGGAGAGAAAAGAGAAAGAGAATCAGACATACTTCTCATTCATTGTGTTTCTCATTTAGGAAAGTAAGAGAGAGTAGCTACTCACATTACATGTGTAGTTAGTATAAGAGAAAAGACAACATGTGTTAAGCATGAAGGAGAAATGCGCATGCACTGTGACACATGTAGGTAGTGGTCAGACACATGTTACTACAACAAATATAAGAGTATTTTAGCTATTAATTAACTAATACATATGGATAAGGAGTGTCGAACTTTACTTCGTAATGACCCTACTAAAACTAAAAGAACCCTTCAAAAATTTCATGGTCAATCTGGTCTTTTTGAGATAAGCTGGCTCTCAGTTAGTGGGCTAGTCAAATGGCAACCGGACCGGTAAAAGAATTTGCTACTTTGCTGGAGGATTTGAAAATCAGATTTCCTTGTCTCGAGAACAATTAAAGAATCATAAAAACAGAAGAAAACAAAATCAATAGGGGTTAGTTCAACATCGACCCTGTGCATAAAGTAGGTTCAGAGAGACCATGGAACATATCATGGGACTATACAAGGAAATTTAGTTCCTACAGAATTCCCAAAAGGTTGGCGACCAAAAGATCCTTTAGCAGCCTTCAAGAGAGAAGCATATAACAACTCATTCCATGTATCTGGTACACCTGGTAAGCACCAATGACTACAATCTTGATGATCCAATGCAACAATCCTCTCTTGAACACTGTAATTTTTTGCATATACTGAAGGATGTGCATCAGCCCGGTAGTATGTAAGTTTACTGACATTCAGATATAAAACAGGAGACTTTAATTCCCCAAGTACGTCTCTAAGTATTTTCTCCCGTGAAGGTGATGGATTTATGTACGTTTCGTTACTCATGATCGGTTCTGTTTCTCTATTGCATTTTCCACCAGTGTTCCATTTCCCATCCCTGTGCAGTAGACCAAGTAAATTCACAAAATCCATAAATTAAAAGAATGAGATTCAACAACATATTATACGCACACGTAATGGGATATGGAATATCCTCTGAAAACGATCTGGGTCCTGGTAGAATCAATGCTGTTATCAATCCATCTCCTCCAAGTGGTAAGAGCTTTCTTGTATGCCTCGTCTATCTCCAATTTTGGGTGCAAGTAATCACCTTCTTGAAATATGTTTTCTCTGCAAGTGAAAACCAGTACAGTTGGTGAGGCACAATATTCATCGACAACGAAAATTACTTGCAAATGTGACTCACCCGTGATTCGTCTTATCAACATTCCACCAATGCCACGAATCAAAAACTACAATGTCAGCATCACGATACACCGATGCTGGAAGCTCGTCAATCAGATCCAATCTTAGCGTTCGAGGTCCTTGATGTAATAACATTTTGCTTCCACGACTCGTTTGATTAGCTTCGTAAATCAGATATGGAGACCAAACAAAAACTACGGAACAGTTGTAGTCCTAATATAAAAACAAAAGCCATCCATGAAAATACATTTCATCAATACAATTTGGATATCGAAAGTTGAAAACTTAAGTTTAATCAAACAGGATTTACCTCGTATCGCCGAGCTAAATCTCCTCGTATTTTGAATTCTGTATCCTTGGGGAACTTAACGATTCTGCTCTTATCTTGAATGGCATTCCATAACATACATATCATTGACATATACATATTTCTGTTCAGAGAATCCCCAACAAATACCAACTTTTTATCTCTCAGTCTATTGAGAAAATCAGTTGGATTAAAGAAGCTGCAAATAGATAAACATCGTCGATTGTCAAGGACATTGCGGGCGACATAAATTAAGCACAAGCAATTACACGCTCTGAACTGAAACAAAGAAACGGGAACATGTTGATCGATACATTACCCAGGTTTGGGTATATTATTGCATCCGGCATTGGTTTGTTGAGATTGCCACTGCCATTGCCATTGAAGGAACTGATTGTCCGGTCTTCCATTTTCGTAACAAGCAAACGGTCCTTTTCTCAAGTAAGGACAGGAACCAGGAGGATAATAAGGTTTTAGATCATTGACCTTGACCCATTTACCTTCAAAAATATCACACTCCACAAAACTTGAGTTCTTAGAACTCTTTTCCTTTCGATTTGTTTCCGTTACGACAGTACTGGTGGAGTTTTCCAATAGCTTCGCCGGAACAGCAGTTACAACAGAAATCAAAGCGGTGTCGCAAGTAGTACTTCTACTACTTGAAGTATGCGCCTCTCGTATCCAAACTACTGAATCCATTACTGATGGAAATACGAAGATAATAGCTGCAAGAACTAGGATGGAAGCTCCTATGATGAACTTGTAACCAAGAAGTACGGACGATGATGACCCGTATCTCTTTGAATGATCATGAGATGACGGCATCGTTAACAAGTGATCACATGACTTCTCCCAAACCTTAAGATTTCTCATCCGTAAAAGAAAATTGTTCAAAACAGAATTGAGATTGTCTCAGATCAACTGTGTTATGCATTCTATATTTCTATTCTATAGACTGAAATGATATCGACAAGAACGAGATCTCATTGACGTTTTTCAATGTAGCTAGCCAGATAAATGATTAATTAGTATTCCAAGTTGCTTCATTCAAAATATATAAACAATATATATGTAAGTTTCAATAACCGATTCTACTTGCATCTGGATTTGTTTGGCACTGTTTCTTATCGATACACCATAGTCGATTTTAATTTATACATATTCACGTTAAGCCCGGCATTTGTGGTATTTAATAACACTGCACATTCTTAACATTCGAATAGAATTGAATATTGTATTTGCATTGAATTTCTTTTTCTAAATCCACCATTTTGGAGTTGACAATATGTACAGAAATTAAGAAACAGTTGATCAGAACTTCGCGTTTAGATCTAGTACTACTTCAAAGAAGCTTCTTAATAAATCAAATTGCAATAAATAATGATCAACCGTGATAAGCGGCTCACTTCTGATCGACATATTCACGAATTCTAATGCATCAAGGTAACGTGCATGGCCTTTTGAGTTGTATAACTGTGTTCCAGTCAATGGCTAACAAAATGGTTAGTTTTAAGAGAAAAAGCGTTCTGCCTAATAAGATACATAGCCATATTTATACAGATTCATCTCCAACCTATAATAGCTCGCTAATTATGCTTTCACTAATAAAAATCACTAGATTTGTGCCCGTGCTATACAACGGGCATTTCTCTTTTAATTTGGTGTGTGGAGCTCCACCTCGTCCCTTGGCGACATATTTTTCATTTGGTTTGTAAGGAGTTTTGCTCTGTTCTGTGGCGATGTATTTTTTATTTGGTGTGGCAGGGCCAGGGGAAATACATTAAATTAGGTGGAGAAAAGATAGAAAACATGTACAAAATTCATTTGCACAGAAAATATATGGTTTGTTTTCTTCCTTTTTATGTATTAGTTTGGAAAAAGGAAATTAATATAATAATTCAGAATTCCGTATAATATTTCATTAGAAGCCTATTATAGGGGCTCCAAGTTGGTTTTGAGGGTTCATATAGATCAAGTGCCCCAAATATGTATCAGGGGATATTTCACCCATAACAAAACAAATATTTTTTTAATTATATTTATTAGTACTGTATTATCCTTAATTAATTTACCTAAAGCAAACAAGAAGAAAACTAAAACATTTTTTTGTTTAATTAACTCTTGAATTTGAATTTTTGGGTCTAAAAAACAGCAAAATATAACTCCGGTTCAAATAACCAAAACTTAAAATTACACGGTCCTAATATCCCTCCAGGATATTTCATCCTGACCCAACCTTTATAACATATTTTTATATTTACTTACCAAAACACCCTTTATATCATCTCTCGAGCGACAACTTCCCCTTCCTCTTCGGACGACAACGATAATGGAGAACAGGAGAAGAAGCGGTGCGAGATTAATATTTAAAGAAGAAATAGAGATTGAATGGGTTGCTGGTGGTGATTATCTGGTAACAACAAATCATCTATACACTAAATGGGTTTTGATTTTGATTTGGTTCGGTTGATTTTGCAATTTGCAGACGTGAATGAAGATGAAGTTCCAAATCTACTTCCCAAATCAGAGACATCAGCTCTTGAAACTGAAAAGAAGTGGTCGCTGTTGTTTATATTTGAGTGTTATGTTGGAAAATTGACACTAAACAGGGTGAAGAAAAGAATGTTGTATTAGGGTTCAAGGCTCTAATAATAGATTCTTTTTGACAATTATTCGACCCTTCCCAATAAGATTAGCGAGTACAAATAGGTCAGTGAATATAATATTACCGTCAGGATACTTGACACTAAACAGGGTGGCTAAGTTAATTGCAAATTATAGGGTTAGATGCTTGTGAGGACATGGTTGAAATTCAGGTGGTATGACTGAATTGCTAATGGATTTGTTTCCGAATATGAGATGGGTTTGATGTGGAATGGGTCTTGGCAGTGATGAAATTGAAGTTTCAGGTGCCGTGGTTGATTTGTTGGTGGGTGATACCAGAATCCGTGTTGTGTTGGAGTTGGTGATGTTGATTGATGATTGAATGTTTTGTTAGGATTGGAACCGGAGATGAAATTGGTTTTAATTCGAAGTTGAGACAGAGAATATGGGTCTGTGGTAGTTTTGAGTTTGAAATTAAGAAGTGGAGAAGATGGCGTTGGAGTTGAGAAGTTGAAATTGAGTTTGTTGGGGGGTTTGAGAAGTGCAATAGAGAAATGTATGGCATGAGCTTGAATCTGAGATGCAGAGAGGGAGTCTGATACTGAGAATGCGATGGAATGATGGTGCAGTGGTGGAGTTTGTATGGATTGAAAAAGGTGGCTATGAAGTTGAGATTAGAGGATGTGTTGAACTGAAGAGAATATAAGGGAAAGTGTTTATTACTGCAAGCAAGAATTTTTGAGATGCTGGTGAATACAGGTTCAGATAATGGTGGAGTTGAGAGAAATGGTTGCTTATGTTATGAACTGAATCAGGAATAGTGGTGAAGCTGGGTGTATTGGTTTAGTTAGAAGTGATTGATTGCAGGTTGAACTTGAACTGAACTGAGCCTATTGCTTGAAAAAGTGATGTTGAAGATAGATTGGGAATTGGAGGTGATGGATGTTATGGAATGGATGCAGGTGGAGTTGGTATTACAGCTGCAGGTAATGGCTTTGGTTGCACTTGGCTACGGTTACCGCCAACAAGAAAGTGGTAAGCATTGGGTAGCAGGTGTAGCTGCAGTGGTGTTTGAGCAGCTGAGGCTAGTGAATAGATGGTTCATACGTATTTTTATTTATTACTTCAGTAAATTTTTTTTTAAAAACACACTTGTGCATGCTAGGTATGAATCCGTAGGTTAAGAAATTATAAAGGAACATTTACAATTTCTTGATTGAATCTCCATTTCTTTCGGATCACGTCTAGGGGTGTAAACTGATGCTCATATTAAAGCTTAGCTTGAAGTTTGGGATTTGAATTAGACTTTATCTTAGAACACTAAATGACGGTTTTAAATTGATGTCAGCTGTTTCATTTTGATTTATGAGTTAGAATCTATGGATATTTTACTAACTGTAATTTAGCTTCCAATTAACTTCTCCATCTGTAGTTTTGACCTCTCTAAGTTTTGATTTAGCTCAAAGTTGGACTAAAAAGTTGTAAGATTCTGAATAAGAATTCCAGAAATTATACAAAGCTTAGTAACCAACATATGGACATAAATATATGGCTAAAACATTTTCAGATGTTTAGAATTGGTTAATTGTGATTAATTGAATTGCTTGTTCTTCATGTTCTTGATATTTTTTTTCAGATTTTGATCAGCTAAACTCATTAGAGTAATGTTTGGTGGCAGGATTGTAGGAATAATCATTAACTCAGTGCGTAAGCAAATCGGGGATTCGACTCGGCCATTCAATTCTGATGAAGGGCTTAAATGACCTTTCCTTCTTGCCAGCTGGAGCTTAACACTCATAACCAGCCGTTAGACGTTTTTTTGAATAAAACGGTCAAAAAGGGACATCTTTGAAAAGTTTAAAAAAACAGGGACACTTTTATTAGTGTGTTTTAAAAGTGGGCATTTTATCAAAATTCCCTTGAAAATATCCAACATGTTAATTGTTAAAGATAGTGGTGAGACAAGAAACAAATAGACAGGTTGATGTTGTGCAGCTTTCTTTATCTAAATCAATTGAACGTAAATCAATGGATCTGTGGGGCTCATTTGTGGTGGTCTCAAAATTGGTTAAATTTGGGTGATTTCTAGTACAAATTTTGGTTTTTTATTTTTAATATCAATATCAATTAATTATGAGTTGATATTTTATAAGAAAGTGCAGGTTGGGTTTTTCCTAAAAATATTGTTTCTCTCCACCAAAAAATTTGTCTGTAATGGGTGTTAGTTTATTTTAGAGCTAATCTAATCATGCTGGATTTTTCGCATTAGTTTGGGTTCTTTACTTTTGTATTGCATCTCATCAATCATTTTTTAACATTTTTTGTATACATTTAATTGCTTTATAGTTTGGTGGAGAGGTGTATTGGTAGTGACAGTGTTCGTTCTGAGTTATTATTTCTTGCTCTTTATGGTCAACTAATACTAATCATGATGATTTATAGGAATCCGCTACGGGTGAGCCAAATGGAATCGTAGTCAATTGTATGATTGAATGAAATTCCATGGAGAAGGAGTAGTTTTCGGGGTTAAAGAATCAAACTAAAATCATTCCATTGTCACCAGCAACATGCACGCCAGGAGTTTGTATAAATGCCAGCAGAAACGGTGCGAAAACGCAATAAAAATAGCGAGCGGGTACTATTAGTTCCGGATGATGGAATGGGGAAAATTGAACGAGAACAACAACGTTTCACTGAATAATGAAAGGGGTGCTTGTTGGATGTGAAATTTGACAACGGGATGTGTGTGTTTTGAGTCACGAATGGGATGGGGTTTTGAACAGAGTTTGGTTTGTACAAGATGCACCTGAATGCATAACGCATATTTTGATAAAAAATATATTTTGATCAGGCTGCACTTGAGTACATAATGTGTATTTTCTTTAAAAAGAAATGTTCATATTATTCTTCTTCTTAATACTTGTTTTTGGTTGATGTTTGACGGGCAATCTTATAGTAATGGTGGTGAATTTATTGCTCGAGATCATGCGCTAGTGATTTTGGTCATGCATAATATATTGCAGACGATTAGTACAATAAACCTAGATTTATCCATGAAATGGACAAGATGCACCCGAGTGCATAATATATATTCTTTGTAAGAAATAAGTTTTGGTGCACCTGAGTGCATAATGTATATTCTTACAGGAAATAAGTTTTGATCCGGTGTACCTGGGTGCATAATGCACATTCTTATAGGAAATAGGTTTTTACCAGGTATACCTGGATGCATAATGTGTATTTTTATAGGAAATAGTTTTGGGCAGGTTGCACCTGGGTGCATAATGCATATTTTTGAATTAATTATTTTTTTTTCCGAATTTCATATCAACAATAGATCTCGTTTTGTAGAAATTTTCGAGTCCTTTCCAAAAATATAAATTTTATTAAAATCCGACTTATATTTCGGAAGTTAAGATATTTCTCACAATTAATTTTAAATTAGAGAGAGAAAATAAATAAGAGAGAGAAAATGATATGATAAAGAATAAAATGCAAAACAAAAGATATACATGACTAAATTATCTTGTGTCTTTTTCACCCAGGCCTATATTTTGCTTGTCCACTGCTCCCATACTTTATGGGTTTCGGTCATATGACTCATTTTACGAAAATTAAAAACGAAACCTAAACCTAATAAATATTATCTCTTCTTATCTTCTTTCTCCTCATCGTCTCTTCTTCTTCTTCCTTTTCTTGTTGTTGTTCTTCAACGATAATTAATCATCGATTCTCCGCAATTGATTGAAGTAATTACTTCAATCAGGTAAGAATCAAAAACTCATCCTTTTTTATTGCTTTTGATCGCATAAATAGGTTAGATTTGATCAAATTATTGGATTTGATCAAGTTAGAGATTTTGACATAGTTTTAGAATTACATAAAGTTGGGAAATACTGGTTTTCTTCACCGTAAACCAATTATACGGTTGGGAAAAGATGAACTCCCAACCATATTTGAACCTGGGTTTTGCTGCATTTGGAAGTTCCAACCGTATATGATAGTTACGGTTGGGAATATATAAACTCCCAACCGTATTTTAACCTGGTTTTTTTATTCCCAACCGTATATGGTAGTTACGGTTGGGAAAATTGAAGACTCCTAACCGTATGTTAATTTTTTTTTCTAAAAATATTTTGATTTTGATTTTCAAATCCTAACTATAAATTAGTCTAACTTAATCACTAACCATACTTAATTTTGTTAGTCTAATTATTAGCATAAACTAACTGAGGATATTACCATTAACAAAATTTGGAGACCCTATAATAGGATTCTTTCATTATATTAACGCCCGACTATATTTGGATTTGGTCTTGATCGCCGACCAAATTTGGTCTGCATTTTACTCTTTGATCAAATTTTGATCGATAGTTCGTCCCACTACGCCAGCCCACTCGACTAAAAATTTGGGTTTACTCGTCCATTGCAGTTACTCTTAGGCACCTAAAATTTGCTTGGCCCAAACAGCTAATATCTTGGGATGCTTAAAAAAATAAAAAAATAAAAAATAAAAAAAATCTTGGTAAAGGCTTACTATATAAATCCATGTCTACGACAACCTCTTGAGTCCTGACATCAATCATTGACGACCCGTTCGTTGGTTGTTTTTTTTCTGTAAAAGAGGAAAAAACCTCCACACATTCATTCATACATCTGATTTTGGTAGTCGTAAAACCTTACAGAGTTTTTCAAATTCATAATACAGTCATGTAATCCATTGTATTTCCCCCAATTCTTGCATAACAATTCTGCCCCATCAAACATTTCAACCCTTTCATAATTCTAAAAAGACCAAACCATATCAGGTGGCCAAACTATCCAACCAGTAGTTTGCGTCACTGCATATAGCAGTAATGGGATCTTGAGAAGAGTTTTTGTATAAGCAATAACCATATCAAGTGTCCAGACTAGACAAACTAGACTAGTTTGCATCACTGCACATAGCAGCAATGGGACCTTGGTTTGATCCAACCAAGTTTTTATAAGAACAATGAATCAAAGTTATAGCAACTAAGATTATCAAAATAACAGTAACTTAAGGTTTAAAAGTAACAACAGCATAGGTCTTCTGAAAAGGTATTAAGAGGCCTGAATTGGGCTGAGTCGAGCTGAATCGGCATGGGAGTCTTTGGAACAGTTGCTGAAGCAGATGATGTTGATAATTGTTGTTGACTTTTCTGTCTTTGTTTCTGATGCTAAGGTTGATGTTGTTTTTGTTGGTGCATTAGATTTTTCTCCATTAAAACTCATATGCCAACACTTGAACAGACTTTTCATAAATGAAAACAAAAACCCAAAGAAAAAAACGCATCTAAGCTAAATTAAGCAAACCTAAAACTTTTATTGTAATCAAAATAAGGGTAAAAGATCACACCCTAAAGAAGAAAATAGCAAGAGAAGAAGGAAGTAAGGAAGAAAAGAAAACAAAAAAACGAAACTAATTTAAATCTATCAAAAAAGTGAAAATAAAACAACACAGAGTACAAGGGGAGATGAAGACGAGGTTGTTTTGATGGTGGTCGGCTCAGATCTGCTCCCCTGAAGACCCGTTCGTTGGTGAAACAATATAAAACCGCTGGGGTACCTTTTTTTATTTGATGGTGATCGGCTCAGAAAACAATTTCCTTCACCATGAAGTGGCAATGATGTCTCATTGCTGGCGTACCTTTTTCTTATTGTTTCGCATGATGAAAACCGCTGCTTTATGGCCCTGTTTTATTAAGTTGCTAGCGTACCTAATGCTGAGTTGATTGAATTATGTAGTATATGCAATCTATCTACGTATATAGACTGGAGATGATTTCTGTATTATAGACTACGTGGAATCCTTGTTATACTGATTTTAGGAATCCACGGTTTTATCTGTAGAAATTCTAAATATATGGGAAAACTTTTCCTTCATAGCGGTTTGACGGAAGTATTCTTCACTGGATACGGTTTTACTATCCTACAGTTAAGTATGGGGATTTTAATAAAGTGCCACACTTCCAATTTCATGTTTAAAAAAGTGCCACCGTTTTTTTCAGAATTTATTTAATGCCACACATTTGACTTTTTCCGTCCAAAAAACTGTTGACATCAGTTAGTGCGTAGGTGGCAGTTATAAAGTTTAGTAAAAGACATCTACACCCTCGAACCATCTCACTATAACTGAGTTAAACCACATAACGAGTCAATACCGAGTTAAATCGTGAGCCGGAGCTAAATCAATACAACTCCAAAGATGATTTCAAATAATGTCCAGTTACGTCAAAGCAACTGAAAAAACTCTCGCGGGTGGCAGGGCTATGCAGACAAGAGATGTGAAATGCTAACATGAAAAGAGAACATACTGATAAGCACATAAGTCCATCTGGCAGATGAGAAATTGTTGTCACTAGATTGATGTACAACTCTCTAATAACCGATATCCGTAAATGCAGTTGCTCAATTTCTCAATCGATATTGCACTCTAAACCAATTTTGATCCACGTCCAGAAGTCGCAAACAGCCAGCCGCGATCTCATATCTCAATTTGCTGTAGTCTTCATTCTCGTCTTCAATTCGTTAAAACCCTCAAATCCATTGATGTTGTTGTCACTGCTACCACCAGCAGTTGCAATTCTCTATCAAGGCCAAGATGCGCATTCCCGGTTCATTGAGTTCAGATGTTCCACTGGTTGCAATTGTTGTAATGAACATCATCTCCGTTTAACTTCAAAACACTATATGAATCTCGACCAACAACCCCCAAAAACCCAATCTGATTCGTAAATTGCACCATGGCCATGGACGAACTGCAACTTCTATGAAATTGAAAGAACCCTTCATTAATCTGACAAGCCATGAAGAACTTGTATTAGGCATGACGAAACCTAATCCCTGTAAATAACCGTAATGGTTTGCATCACAGAAAAGGCCGAGGGAGAGGAGGGGGATTAGGAGATTTTACAATGGAGGGAAGAAAATAGAAAAAAAATGGATTGATCAAAGAAACTCAATTCCTTCACTAGTCCTGAATAGCCTACAAAATCGTTGGAGATTAATCTTATTCTCGTTGAGTACCATTGATACATGGATCATGGTTGCACTGAACTGAGGCATATATCTGGGGAATTCTGTCGAGCACTTGACCTGCGACTTGTAAACTGATGTTAGTTCGTAACTTGAAGACCAAAACCAATTACTTCCATGCAGAGATTTCACATTTAATCAAAAACCCATATATTTATAATCATTGATAATCTCAGTAACATCTTAATTTCCTCCATCTATCAATTTAATCAATGGAAACAACGACTTATCCTGAAAATTGGTCGACTGGATATGAAGCTTCAGAACCTGGTTACAGAGATTAAGTGAATTGAGAATTCGAAATCTGATTTTTGAAGTTTTAGAACCTGGTTGGTGCATAAGTTCTGAGATTTGAGTTTCTTCTATTTTCACTTCTCGTGATAGATTTTCACTTCTCGTGATAGATGGGAACCATCTTCTAATGAAGACGAATCTACACTCATGAGTTTTATGAAGAACATATGGTTGAACAAACTTATGATGAGTAATATTCAATTGAAGCTGATAAAGATCATTGAAATCTATACGGACAGCAGCAGTAGTAGAGAGGAGGTGAGGCAGGTTGTTTGTTTAGTAGTGAGTGATTGTGATATGTATAACAGGATTTGCAAGGGTAAGTATGTAAAATACAACAGATTTTCTTGACCTAGTCAACCAAAAAGACCAAACATGTGGCTCCGAACGGATTGGCTAACGGTAGTGGCATTTAATAAATTTTGAAAAAAACGGTGGCACTTTATTAAACCGGAAAACCAAAGTGTGGCATTTTGTTAAAATTTCCTTAAGTATTTGGTGTAAACACGGTGTAACTAAATTATTTAGGTAAAAACTCTGACGGAAGTATTGTCCACCTACTTTTTTATCGACGGTGTTACTAACGAACAATTAAATACTTGTTGTAAACAAAATATAATCCAATTTTTAATATTCCGACCAATAGAGTTATGCCAAGTGTCCTCACCATAGCTTCTACATTACAAGAAGCCTATTTCGGTCAATAAGAAGCTAGGGTTTCATCACCGTTCAATGTGAGAGCTTATTTTGTCTAGGCCTTTAAGTGAGAAGATTCAAAAATAGATATGAAAATAATTCTAGTGAATTATGCTAACACATTAGTAAACAAGGGATTGGAAACTTTACTAGTGATATTTAGAACTTTATACTAAAAGTGTCTTAAGGGTAATTTTAATAAATCAATCCGCGATAACACTATATCCAGCAGAACTCCTATAAATTAATCCGCGATAAATTAATAACGACCATAATTTTAATAAATTTTGCCGGTCTCGAACCGGGAATAGAGTGCTTAATTAATAATTCGATAAATTCGTAAATTATTAAAAAAATTCAAACTTTCTATCGGTAGACCCTTCCGATGTATTAATTAAAAAATCTCTAATTTGCAGAACATTAGTTTTACATTTACGTTAATTTAGTAAAGAATTATTCGATTGTGACTTGTTCTTTTTTTTTTTTAAATTGATGTCACATAAAATATCATTTTGGGTTTTTATGAACATTAGAAGAGTTTTTGGTGTTGTTGTTTGGTGATGCAATAAAAAACTATCCAATGACTTCACAACTTCAATAGCTTTTTTTTACGTGAAGGTGGCTCTATGCTACAATTTCATCTTCTGCTTCCGCATCATCACTTTTCTCGTTTCCCACTTTCAATTTTTTCCTTGTTAGTCAAAAATATGAAATAGTGTTATCTTGAGAGTGATTCAAAAGGTATTCAACATCCATTTCGTTATGAGATTTCATTCCAAACTTTGCAGTTCTCTAGTGCCTTTGTTTTTCTAACATTTCAATGGAATTATCCGACGCGGTGTCATTCATTGAACATTTATTTTTCAAGGTAAAATGACAAGGTTGATCGTGTCTAAAAAGTTAATCTTCTCCGGCTTGGTTCTCCTGCTTCATAACTCTCCAAAAGACTACGATAGAATCGACTACGATGATGCATTTTTGAAAGCTCTAATGATCCATGTGTCACGAAGGTTGAATATTTGATGTAGTGTTTGATGGCAAGAATGAGACGATGTTTTGATAAATTAATAATTATTATTTCATTGATAATTTAATATTGTGATAAATTGATAAATTTCGCCGGTCCTAGAGCTATTATTTTATAGGGGTTATTTGTAGACCGTTATATATAGGAACTCTATGGATACAACACTAAAGCATCAAGTTAATTCTTGGAAGAGAAACACTTAACCAAGAAATAGTAATAAAATTTTAGACTTTTGGGGTTGCCTTCTCCCGTTTCTTCTCCGCTTCTTATCCAAATGTGTAGCTTGATTTATTTTGTCATGTTTGGATTAGTGGCCCACTAGTTTGAAATTCAGTTGATTTTAATATTTTGGTGACTACTAGAAACTGAATTTCATTCAGCGAGGAGAAATTTTGAAATCAAGTGAGGAAAATGAGTTCTCATCTATCTCAGTTTCTTCTACGGATTCAACGAAGAAGAAGAATAAGTATTGGAAGAGATCAGCAAGGATTAATTCAAAAGGAAGCACTGAAAAGAAATATGAAGAGATTCCAATTGGGTTTAAAAGGCATGCTTGTCCTATGGATATTGATGTTCCAATCAAGAAGACTCATTCAACAGTTAACTCTCAAAAGGGTGTGGTGGCTGCCCAAAATCAGCCACAAGTTCAATGTTAATCTTCTCCTGGAACTGTCGAGAGCTGGGAAATGTCTCGACAGTCCGTAATCTTAAAGAGTTTCTCAGGGCTTGCAATCCCCAAATTGCTTTTCTTTCTGAAACTCTCCTGAATGAGGTAAAATCAACCAAGCTTTTTTCTTCATTAGATTTTGACAACTACAATTTTATTCCTGCAATTGGTAGAAATGGAGGTATGGTTATTCTGTGGAATGATTCTGTTAACCTAGAAATTATCAGTTCCAATACAAATGTTATTCACTGCCGTATTCATAACCTATTAGAGAGTGATTGGGATTTATTCTGTGTCTATGGCCCTCCTAGTAGTCAGAAAAGAAATGAATTTTGGCACAATTTCTCCCTATTCACTGCTCAGATTCAGAATCCTTGGTGCATGGTGGGTGATCTAAATGGTATCCGCTCCAGTTCATAAAAGCATGGTGGTAGTCAAAAGTTTAATTCTGCTAACAATGGTTTTAAGGATATCATCCAAGATAGAAGTTTGGTTGATTTGGGTTATATTGGCCCAGTTTTTTACTTGGTCGAATGGAGCTACCTTATCAGAGCCTATATATGAGAGGCTAGACAGAGCTATGTGCACTACAAATTGGCTCCTCATGTTCAAGGATACTAGGGTTCTTCATCTACCTAGAATTAGTAGTGACCATGCCACAATTCTAGTTAATACTCATAGGTAAAATCGACGCAAGAGAAAGCTTTCGAACAAAATTGAGTATTTCTGGATGGAGCACCCAGAATTCAAAGATGTGGTGATTGATGCTTGGTCCACTCAGCAGGTGAATATTGTTGGTAAACTGGATGCAGTTGGTAAAGCTTTAAACAAGTGGAGCAGGAAATCCTTTGGGAACATCTTCCAGGACATGGAACATGCTAAGGCTGAACTCCTCAACATCCAAAAAGAAGCTCACTTGAGAGACATCAGAGAGGATGAGAAAAAAAATGTGTGATAAGATTGAGTCTCTCCATCAATTATAATACAAATATTATGAGCAAAGGAGTAAAGTGAACTGGATCCCCAATGTTGACAAAAACACGCATATTTTTCATCTTGCTGCAACTCAAAGAAGAAGGAAAAATCAGATTGCAGCTCTACAACAAACTGATGGAAGCTGGCTCACAAATGCTGATGGTTTAGTGGTTTATCTGGTTGATCACTTCTCTAATATATTCAAGCGAGACCCTAACGAATATAACATCACTATCCAGTTCCAAGCTCCAATCAAACTAGATGTTGCCAACAATGATCTGCTTGCTCAAACTCCCACAACTGAAGAGATTTGGAATGTGCTGAAGAAAATGAAGAATCTCAAAGCTCCGGGGCCTGATGGGATGCCGGATTTTTTATTTAAACGCTGTTGGGACCATATTGGAGAAGAAGTTGCTCAAACTATCAAAACTTTCTTTGCTTCTGCGTCACTTCCTCGAGGACTTAATCATACTAATATTTGCTTGATCCCAAAGGTAAAAAAAAAACCTCTCTGCCTGCTGATTTTAGGCCCATTTCCCTTAGTAATGTCATCTACAAGGTTATTACTAAGACTATTGCACAAAGACTGAGAATTCATCTAAATAATCTAGTAGATAATGCACAGTCATCCTTCATACCTGAAAGAATGATTATTGACAATATTGTAGCTGCAAAAGAGATATTTCATACAATGTCAAATTCTTCTTCTATAATAGGTGCTTTTGCACTTAAAATTGACATCAGTAAAGCTTATGATAAAGTGAGTTGGAGATTTTTAAGCCACTGCTTGAGAGTTTTTGGTATTATTGGCAAGACCCATGATCTCTTTATGAACTGTGTTTCGACCGCCTCTTTTTCGCTTATTATTAATGGCCAAGCTGAGGGTTATTTCACCAGTGAAAGAGGTCTTCGTCAGGGCTGCCCTCTATCTCCGTACCTATACATTCTTTGCGCTCAAGGTCTGTCGTGGCTCATGCGAACTATGGAGAATAATGCTCTTTACAACGGGTACAAGATTTGTAGAAATGCTCCTTCAGTGTCCCATTTAATGTTCGCTGATGATCTCATTCTATTTGAGAACCTTGATGAACTGACCATCGACACGCTACAAAGTATTCTTGATATATATGCTGCCTGGTCAGGTCAATGTGCAAACATGCAGAAGTCGTCAATTCACTTCAGCAAAGGAGTCAGACCCAACAGAAGAACTGACATTGCTAACAGGCTAGGGGTTAAACAGATGCAGATTAACGACAAATATCTTGGCCATCAGCTTCTAAAGTCATCCTACAAAATTGATTCCCATGATTTTCTTAATGATAAATTCGACACTAAGCTGGCAGGTTGGAAGCGAATTCACTTAACCTATGCAGGCAGAACCATCATGATCAAGCATGTCCTTGGGCTCATACCTCCGTACTATATGGCGACATTCCTGATACCTAAGAAGGTGCTGTAAAGACTTACCAGAACTATGAGAAACTTCTGGTGGGGCCATGCTAGAGAGGTAAGGAAAACCCACTTTATCAACTAGAAACAATTTGAAAAATCAAAAGATGTAGGTGGGTTAGGAATTAGAACTCTGCAACACTTAAATAGAGCCATGATTGCTAAACTTGTCTGGAAATTCCTAGAAAATGATGATTGTCTATGGTGTCAGCTTATGAGGGCTAAATATCTCCAAAAAGACAACTTCTGGGAAATGACGAAACCCCAAAAATGTTCCTCTACATGGTCTGCTATGTTAGGTTGCAGAAGTGAGATGAAGGAAGGGTGTTGCTGGGAAGTTGGTAATGGAGAGAAGATACATTTCAAGAATGACCCTTGTATTCCGAAACTTCATAACAGGAGGCCTATCCCCAATTTGCTTTCAACAGAGCAGCCTGTTTTAGTTAGTGAACTTATCCTACAGAACCCTCCAAGGTGGGATATAAACAAACTCCAGCTATGCTTCCAGTCGCATGAAGTCGAGACTATATTGGATATCCACTTACCTAACATCAGTGAAGAAGGGACTGAGGATAAATTACTTTGGCTTCACCATCCTAATGGGGTCTTTACAGCAAAATCCTTCATCAAAACTTTAAATGATAGAGCTCCTTCTTCTTCTCATTATGGTAATACTGAACATATATCTTGGAAGAAATTCTGGAAGGTAAAAATTTTGGCACCCAATCTTCAAATATTTGCTTGGAGAATTCTTAATAATGGTATTGCAGTTGGTAGCAGGATGATGACATACTGCAAAGATATTAATACAGAGTGAAGGATGTGTAATGGTGCTGTTGAAACTTTGGAACACTTGTTCCTATACTTCCCTGTATCTCAAGCTGTTCTTTTTGCTTCTCACCTGACTCTCAGAATTGATGCAAGCCTAAATCTTTCAGTTCACCACTATATCAAGAGTTGGTTATTAGAAGGTGGAAACTACTCAAAGTTAAAAATGGGGATTTGTCTGTTCTGGAGTATATGGAAGACCAGAAATAACATAGTCTTCAACGAAGGCACTGTGCATATTCAGAAAATGCTTCAAGAGGCTTATTATTGGTTCCACCCTGATACCAACATTCAAGACGTTACCACTCTGCCTTCTGAACAAGACTTACTAGACTCTGCCAAGACTGTTTGGTCTCCTCCCACTCAGTCAAAAATGAAAATAAATTTTGATGGTGCTGCTGGAATTAGAGGGTTCGCCTGCGTGGCAGTGGCAAGGAACTACAATTGTGAGTTTAATGGGTGTCAGACACAAGTATTCGCATTCAGCACCCCTGTAGAAGCTGAAGCTCATGGTGCTTTGGTGGGAATTGAGCTTTCCATCAGCAAGGCTATAAGGCACATTATCATTGAAGGTGATTCATTCACTGTGATCAATTCTCTCAGGTACAATAATTTCCCAGTTCCTTGGAGTATTAAGAATACTATTGGAAAAATCAAAGACAAGCTAGGGAACTTTACGTCTGTTGATTTTAACTTTATCAAAAAGGAAGCCAATTTCATGGCTCACTCCTTAGCAGCTTATGCTGTTCGGAACCAACTGTCTAATCAGTGGTTAACCTCTCCTCCTTCTTGTATTACTCACTTGTTTAGTGAGGATTCTTCTTCTTAGTTTTTGTTTTTTTCTTGGTTTTTGTTTGTTAACTTTCAAAAAAAAAAAAAAAAAACTGAATTTCATAAAAATCTTATTTCTCACTCTTTAGAAATAATATTTTCTATGATACCGTTTCTGATGTTGATACCGTTTTAATCAATTTGAAAGAAAACCGAAAGTTAATTCAAATTCCGGTAGAAGTCTTTTCATGGATTTTAATGAAAACTCATTAAAAGACTGAAGGATGAGACGACAGATGTAAAAGAAATTTATTTTGGTGGCAAAAAGGAAGGATTTCAAGGAGTTGGTAATAATATGTGAGATTCATTTGAATCCGGATTGAAACCTGAAACCCCCAAGGTTCAATGACCGTATTTGTTTTCCTCTTAATGGTTGATAAAATTCATATTAATTACCATGGATTGAAATTTTCCGTCACTTTATGAATAATGTTTACCCTGTTAAGAGTTGAGGACGTGGCTTCACCACAAATCAAAACAACTATGGTAATGAAAATGACGTGCGACAACTTTGAAAGGATTTGTGATGCAACACTAAACTAGTTACACATTCTGGTCCTCTTGAGACAAGGTGTTAGTTGAATAAAAGAAAATACAGAAATGCAAGTTCTTCAAGAACAGTTTTAATGGGGTATGCAATTACTCAAGTAATTTTCTTACTTGCACAAAAAGAGAAAGTGCAGAGTATTTAATACAGTAATCATAAAAAAACACATGATTAACCAATATGGTAATGATCTTCCTTAGCCAATGAGAGACCGACACGAGTTAGGAAGTGACAGCAGGAAAACGCAGAGTGGACATGTTGTAATGAAACAGTGTAAGGGAAGTGTCACTCTTTTAAGTGTGTTGTTATTAGAACCTCTCAAGTTGGAGTGAGCTAGAGAGAGCACATGCAACTTGTCTCTAAGATAGCCAAATCTTGGTGAAGACAAACCTTTAGTGAAAATATTTGCAAGATGATCAAAAGTGCAGATATAAGATACCTGAACCAGTTCTTGTACAAAATGATAGTTAACCATGTGATTCATGCGACTGTGAAAGACAGGATTGGAAGAGTATGAGATATCACTCATATTGTTACAGTACGAGGTAGGAGCCATACGAATGAATATATGTAAATCCTTGAGTAACTGACAAACCCAAAATAGTTAATGTAGCGGACTAGAAAATTCACCTCCCAAACCCCAGTCACGCCACTCAAAAATGAAATTGAAACCAGAAAAATTATGCACCCAAATTCAGAAATCAAATTATTTATGTGGAACACCTTTTCATTAGACAACAACTCATACAGTAAGGTACATCAACCACATGCAAAGAAAAATCAAATGCGACAGCAAACTAAATGTTTGTAAACTCAAATCCAAATGCCGGTAATCTCCTGAACTTGATTTTGGAATTCAAAGGCAAATTTAAACTAAAATGTAGACTTGATATAAATTGAGGCTCAAAATGAAATTCCAAATTTAAATAAAAAAAGTAGTTAAAAGATTAGCAAAAAAAGAAAAGGAAACTTCACATGCAATTTCTTAGATACCAAAATTAATGAATTAGACATTCCAATCTCACAGACAAAAACAGATTAAGAAGCACTATTTAAAGTAAAGAATATAGTGGATACCTAGTACATTTTTACAAGAGAAATTCAACATCCATGCTAAGTTCACAGTAGTTAGAAGTGTAACTAACTATATACGAAAGAAAAGCCATGACTTGGAAATTCATTAGTGGAAATCCATAAGATAGTTATATACATAAAATATGGGTTTAATACGTTTCAGACAACAAAGAGATCAAACTAATCATATACGCCCAAGGCACTACCAGATTCATCATTTATAAACAACATAAAGGCTCTGTACAAGATCCCAACATATACACAGTACAATACAACAAAATGACATGGGACTAAAGCAAGCAAACTAACTACCCAGATACCCCTGTGATATAGAATATCAAGCTTACAAAATACTAACTTTCTAGCGCTAACAGCTTTCCGTAAGCTCTGCCCGGCTTAGTGCTGCAACTTCTCTTCGTACTCTGAGGGGGGGAAAACAAAACAAAGGGAGTGAACGAATGCCCAGTAGAGGGTATAACAACAAAATATAATGCCAGTGAATAAATAGACAAGAGCAACAGCTAATTAAAAATTCAGAAATGTAAATCTTAAACAAATATAGATCATAAGAATATCCATAGCCGCAATTAAAGATACTCTACTATTTTCATGGCCAGTGACACTGTCAGGATAGTTCTGGTTACCAGCCATCGTTGCCGCAACGATCTTCCGGGTTGCCACCGAGGTGGTGGGGTGCCACTTAGGCCCGACGTTCCTAAAGTAGAGCCCTCTAGTTTCCAAATCAAATCAGTTCATAAAGGAGACATTCACCATAAACTTCACAGCAAATACGATATTACAAGATAAAATTGTAAGGCTTTGAAGTTGCTGTGTACACAAAAGTTCATCTCATGGGGTCTTGCCAAATGCACAACCACTTAACAGCAAGACAAAGGTCATTTGAAACATAACAGAAGACGGAAAGAATTTCATATATAAAGCATCACCCTTTAAATTGGGGTTAAAAACATAAATCTTGTAAAACAATGAAGTAAGTCCTAATTGCCGAGAAGAGACAAAACTAATACAGTGAAGATACATAGAACCAAACAAATATGAGTAAAATAGAGAGAACAAGACAGTAAAAAAAATGGGTCTATTTTATAAGAAAAAAACGAAGAATCAGCGGATAAAATGGCTGCATAAATCCTTATTTTTCAACAAAATCATTTGTAACTTCCAAAATGATACGCAGATTAAAAGCAAGGGATAATACATAGAAATGAAGGGAATTTAAACCAAGTTTATAGTTGTACAAGATCCGCAAAAGCAGTGAAAATGTGAAGGAGTTTTGGGGACTAAACATCTTAATCTCATGGTTATCAAACAAGTAATAGGCTTGTAAGAAAAAAAATCAACACATGACTTAATTTAGAGTGAAAGAAAAGCAGAACTTGAATGCATGTCGCCAAAACGTCTTTAATCTTCCGAAAACCATATCTGCCATTTCAAAGGACATGCAATTGATATTTAAACACGAGAACATGGGTGCTTTTAAGGAGGTGGATGAGCAAAATCTATCAAACTCCCGGTTAAGAAAACTGGTGAAATTATTAAAACGAAATAGTTATGCAAGTTCAGAACATTCAAATCAGCAGATATATATTACAGTATACATTAATTGCAAAAGAATTGAAGACAAAAATAAATAAAATGAAAACAACCCCTACCTTTGAAGAAGACAAATTTAGCCAGAAACAGAGAGCGGGTTGAACTCCAATTTGAATTTGAGAGCCTAAAAATATTCCTTTAATTTCTAGAGATTGTTTTGAGTATGAAATTTTAACAGAGGAGTGAGGGAATAAAACTATGGTTCGACGAAAGAAAAAATAAAAAAAAAGATTGTCCTTCACTTTAAAGAGGGTTGGATTAAAAAGGCAATTATGCCCCTGCTGCTCATGTCAACCACGTGCCTTACATGCTCAAAATTTCTAGTGTCTTCCTAGCATACACTACTCATGCTCACTAATTGGTGCTAAGGGACGACTAGCTAGCTAAACAAACGTTCATATGGGTTGGCCTAAGGCTCAAAACCCAACGAAAATATTCGTGTCGCTACAGTTTAGTTGCAGAATGAGCCAGACTCCTATATTCAGTCTCAGTAGATGATCTGGAAACTGTAGTTTGCTTCTTGCTTGACCAATAAATTGGACTTGAGCAAAATAATATGCAAAATCCACCAGTACTCCTTCTTGTATCTGGATCACCAGCGTAATCTGCATCACTAAATCTATTCACATAACCAGACCCTTTGAAAAGATAACATCATAATCAAGAGTGTCGTTTACATATCTTAAAATCCTCTTAGTAGGAATGAAATATTTCGTGGTTAGTTCTTGCATATGCCGACAGACTTGATTGATAACATAACTTATTTCTGGTCTAGTCCATGTCAAATATTGTAAAACTCCTACTAGAGATCTATAACAAGTGGCATCAGACAGTAAGGTACCTGAAGTAACCATGAGTTTGCAACATAAAGGAATTTGAGAGGCAAAAGTTTTGGCACCGGTCATGTCAAACTTGTCTAACAAATCAAGAGCATATTTTTCCTGAGATAAAAATAAGCCATTTGAGTTTCTCTTTACCTCAAGACCTAAAAAATAATGAATAGAACCAAGGTCTTTGACAAGAAAGTGTTCACCAAGAGAGGAGATTAAAGATGAACGGTATGCTTTTAAATTCCCATTAATAAATATGTCGTCAACATAGACAACGATATTAGTCACCCTTGAACCAACCCTCTGAACAAAAAGACAAGTACAACTGTAGAGGTTTTAAAACCAAAAGAGAGAAATACATCCATAATTTTTTGATACCAGGCCCTTGGTGCCTGTTTCAAACCATATAAAGATTTGTGAAGTTTAGAAACATAGTCAGGGTTGGAGGCATCAACCAAGCCAGAAGGCTAAGTCATATAAACATCTTCAATTAGATCTCCATGCAGAACATTACTAATACCAACCTGAGAAATAAACCAGTCAAAATGCACTGCAAGAACCAAAACATGTTTGATTGTTGTTGGTTATACCACATGACTAAAGGTATATGTATAATCAAGTCCTTCTTTTTGATGAAATCCTTTGTAAACTAGTGTAGATGGCAAAATTTTGGATAAGGGGAAAAAGTGTCATTTCAACCATATAGACAGAATTCAACTCTCACGGGAGAGATTAAGCCCTTGGTTCTCAAGGCATCCTTAGCCACGATTTCTAGTATACGTCCCCGCGAGACACTGCTGGTCGTGATAGCGTTACTCCTAGAGCACATCCTCAACGAGATACTGCTGGTCACGTAGGTTCTGTAGAGCGTAAAACGTCCCCGGCAGACTAATGAACCAGAACAGCCACAATTTCAGCATGGTTTCACGAGACACGGCTGATTGTGATACCATGATTCCTAGTATACGTCCTCAACGAGATGTTGCTGGTCATGTAGGCTCTGTAGATGCGTAAATACGTCCACAATGGACTTATGACCCAGAGCGGAGATTTGCATATCTCCCGTAAGCACGACTCATCCTATTTGAGATCAAAGACTGATTCCTAGTACATAATCGCGAGATACACTGTTCATGTCTGCTCTAGGCTCTGACTCGACTTACTGAGGTTTCCAGATAACTCATAGGACATACCCGCGGGATATGCTGATTATTCTACCTATGAGCCTTTCGACAGACTCCTAGAACATCCTTTCGAGATACACTGGTCTTGTTGGCTCATTATATGGACACGCAATTGATTCCTATCACAACTCTACAAGATACGCTGGTCAAAGACAAGTGAGCCAAGATGTTAATTGGGCGTACAAAGCCTTTTTCTCTTTCTCTCCAAGCCGAGTCCCAGCTGAGATACGGATCCGTTAAGAAATTCTTCAGAGAGATTTTTAGTTGTCCGCAAAAATCTCTGAGAGATTCAAAATCTCTCTGCAAAAATCACAGAGAGATTTTTGAGATGTCTGCAAAAATCTCTCCGCAAAAATCACAGAGAGATTTTTGAGCTGTCTATCCGCAAAAATATCTGAGAGATTCAAAAACTCTCTGTAAAAACCAGAAAGAGATTTTTTGAGAGGCGCACGCCTTACCTAGCACTCAACGCCTATTTCTCAGCCTCTCAAATACACTCACGGCTAGTAAATTGAGCCTGAATTATACATGGCTACCCAGAAACGTGGATACGCTCTCTTGAGCACTGCATGCTTAAAAAAGGGACCTACAAACAATAATATGGTTTTCACATGACATGTGTGACCGGACACGGAGACAGGGAGATCAGCGTCATCTGCTCTCACACTCTTCACACGATTCCTAAGGAATTTCATTCCTTTTCACGTGACTCATCCTAGTCATTCTCACAAATCACATAATATCTCTCGATCTTGGCCAACTCGGCTAAAGAGAATACTTCTCTCTCAAATACGTCATCACAAAGGCTGATTCAGCTTCATACAAATGGGGGATATCAATTAGGGTTTTTATCTGGCGGTCTACAGCACGTGTGAGAAATACCCGGCTTATTTCTCACCGCAGAATAGAATAAAGGCGGTGGAATAATGGGATAAACTCAACCAAGTTTATCCTTATTCCTGAAGAGACGGGAGAATTATTCCGCACGAGACGGAAAACAATCTTTATCTTCAGCGACTTGAGATTACAAAATCCATTTATAAATAGGTCATTTATTTTCCAAGCTACGATGATCTTTTTCATAACCTCTCAAAGCAATAACTTTTTCTATAATCTCTCTCTTCATCTGCTTCCCTCCCTTATACCATATCTAATCCTTCTTCCCTGTGACTGAAGCATCCTTTGAACGGCCATTGTGCATGGTTTAGGCGAAAATTGTTCGTGCTCAACCTCCCGTAACTCACTTTCAGAAACCCTAGAATCCCATATCTAAGCTCTCACCGATTTTAGGTAACTACATTTTGGCGAGCACGGTGTGAGGTTGTTCACTCAATTACAGATCTCAATCATGGTCATTATTAGGAAGGAAGCCGATTCCACCAATCCAAACATAAAAAAATGTTTCATTGATTCAGTCTTTGTAAACCTATATTTAGCTGAGAGAGTTATCCCTGTCAGTAGTTTTATCTCTTAGAAGAATTGTTTTACCTTAGTGAATAAGTTAGTGCGTCCCGAATCACATGGACCTCTTTTTGTATAAAAAAACGTCCTAGTAACCTATTTTCATAAAAATCTACCTTGAAATCCTTGGATACGGACCAAGGAGAACTCCTGGAGACTCAACAGAATTTACAAAATCTCAAATCGATATCCAGACTTATCTGAAAACGCCTTTAGAATTTCCAGTAGGGATAGATCCAACACATCTATATCGAGTACGCGTTTCCTAATGAAGGAGTACTAAACTGCTGCTGAGAATAGTACTGACGGGATCTTTCCTTCAATCGACCTCACCATAGAAGATAAAGTTCATTACGAACGCGACAGAGCTAACAAACAACCATCCAGCCGACCTTATCACTCTCAAGGGCCTCAAGGACCAGATGACGCTCTAAACTTGGAGATTTTGACGAGTATTTGTACCAAAACTCGTTTAGGTCAAGCGCCCTCAACCTGATCACAGGGGACTCGGGAATTTTACTTCATTTTACTATTTTACTTATAACTCTTCCATTCTGTATCCGATTGACCTAGTTCTTTTACCGTCGAATTTGTCTTTTCGTTGTCTACAGGATAAACTTAGCGAAAACTTGGAAAGGATAAAAAAAATCGTGACCTAGAAAAAAGAGTTGCATGTCCACATAGGGTCATAAACTGCTAACAAAGATACTTCTTGACGCCCTTCCTGCTTCAGAGAATCATGACAAGAACGCGACAAAGTATGAAGCGAAACTAGATCCCAATACGAGGCTCATCCGAATCTCATCCTTATCCAAAGACGTAAAGCTGCTAGTCGATATGCTACTTCAACATCCAACATGTCAGAAAGAAAAGGAGTCCTAGCGGTTGTACGACTAAGTGTCGATGAGCCTCCATCTCGGCTACACCAACGATTACCCAGTATCATTTTCCGATGGGACCTCAATTCACCCAAGATGGAGAAGGAAAATATCTTTTCACCCGAACCTATCAAGGGAAAATAAATATGAAGTGACACTCGTGAAACCAACAATTCAGATAGAACTTTATTACTCGTCATACAACCGCAACCAACTACTATCACTGAAGTAAACAATGGAAGGATCCGAGACCATTGCTCCAAGACACACGTTACTCATCCAGACGCCTACTAGTTACCTCAGTCAAAGCCTCTTCTCTTAATAATGACCATCTCGATAAGATAGCCCATGTGTCAGAGTTGGACCTGGCGACCGAAGAACAAGACACGATAACCACTTATGGCTCCTCAAACAAAAAATAAGACTTACTCAAGTTGGGATGTACTGTTGGGACTTTCGAAGAACTGTATCATCAGCAACCTTAACGCAAACCAGATCTCTATTGTCCTTAAAGCACGTCTCTTGCATTACTAGTCATATAATACGTTCACTGTTGTACTGGTCTTATGACGTGTCTACTTCTATTAATTTTTGTTTACCATCTCCCAAAAGAAAGTTAGATTTCGATAGATGATTTGGCTAAACAAGTTCACATGGATCCCTGTCAAGACACCTAGTAGAGGCGGAACAACAACTTCATCTTGTCCAGGAAGGGTCAGACACTCTACGCGACTCTCCACAGACGTCTCCAACCCACATAGTATCGCGTTCCCACCTTGAAGACTCAATATCTTACGTTACATGGGTCTTAATTCATTTTTCAAGCTCCCGAGTCAATGAGAATCCCTGGTTTTGTATCAAACTGGGAACTAACGAAGAACCGTGCATCATACATCTGTATGATTTACATGAGACTGTGCAAACATCCAAATCCTATGTGACAAACTCTTACGTCATCGACATGAAGATTCCAGAACACGTAAACAAATTGGTAGAATTTGGAATTTCCCAAGTCATATACTTGTCACTAAAGTTGTATGAGGAAGAATCAGATCTCTAGACCGATCATCGGGCACAATAGCCTTCTCCTATGACAACGTGCTTCAACCCGTGTGACTGTATTAATACTTACAAGATAGTATCCTATAGGTACTGGAAATCAATCCCATAATAAAGAGGCCATAATACTTTCACAAGATGAAGATGAGAAGAACTCACCCATCACACCTAATTTAGGTTTTCTGCCATAATCAAGCAAGGTGTGATTTTTCAAACCCCTTCTAAAGGATTTCACAAATGGATACGTGTACCAAAGAAAATATGCGTTTCCTCCCTCTGCTCTGGATCCACGCATGAGACAAATTAGGGATCGCAATCGAGTTAAAGAAAAGTCTATAGTTTCTACTTGATTCAGATATGGCTCACACTTCATCCATCTAACTCGACGATATGGTAAACTTATTGGAGAATTTGATGATCCCCCCCCCCCCCCTGAAGAAAAATGTATGTCTATACTACTGCATGATAAAAGGGCATGTGGTTCCGAAATACAATCTAAGAGTTATGATCAAAACAATGGAATATATAGCTGCTGAAAAACCATATATTTCTGAGTTCAACATCACGTAAACTTATCACCTTAAAACAATCTCCAAATCTTTATTTTTCTATAATAGATGAAAGGCATGTATTTTCTGTTCGATAGTTGGGGTCAACCACCAAAATCGGACGTCAAACGAAGTTTCTACAACCCCCGGAGTGAAGATCGCGCAAGGAAGGACCTCCTACTACGAATTTTACTTAGGGTTTCCATCCACTCGCACAAAAACAGAGCCAGCTAGGGTTTGAAAAAAAATTAAGAACTCATGAGGGTATTCTTCCTTGACAATATGCATATAGAAAAGGTCCAGAGAGAAAATATCAAACCTGAATAAAATCATCTGACATGGCTCCCTAGAGAAGATCTCTTGCTTCATGTTCAGTTTTTTTACTTTGGATTATGCATATCGGGCCGCCTTCTTAGTATGTTACAACTCTTCATACACCATACACATTATCAGATGAAGAAAAATTCTGAAAAGAGAGGACCTGAACTCAAATCACCTCTACGGACCCTGACAGAATCGAGCCACCCTCGCAACCGCCTCATATTGAAAGCAGAGATTCTCACAGGTTGTCACCGAGTTCCCAGGTTTACAAGATCATCAAAAGAAAATCCGTTCAGAGTTATCATGATATTAAATCCATCGGTAAGTGTCTCATTTGAAGTCAAGACATGGATCCCGGGAAATCACCCTCATGTCGTTCAGTTGTCTCTACACTCCGAATCTCTTTCTGAAAGTCCTTTAAAATTTTCGAAGCTCGCCTCGTCTCCATACTACCAAGGGCGAACTCATTCTCACCATAGAGAGTATTCTACAAACAAATAGAATCAGTAAGGCTGCAAATTTCAAACTACATAAGTTAAAATCAAGGGAAACACGTTTTCTTCACGACAAAGAATATTCAACAATATTCGATTGTTGTGCTCCTTCTCTTCGGGTTTCTTTTACGCGAGAATTACTGAAAGCTGGGGACTGATGGGTGGCTGCAGAATTGTCAAGAGAAGATATTTCTATAGTATTTCTAGCAAGTAAATCTTGAGTTTTTCCCACGTCATGATTCTACAAGAACAAGATGGAATCAAACAAGCTATATTGAGATATGAAAGTAAAAAAAGCAAATATAGGTTTGGCGACTGAATTTGTTTCACAGGTGGGATTAGGGTTCATGGAGACCAAATCCACGTCTTATACTAATATAAGGGAAGTTAATGAAGTCATAATACCCCAGGAGGCATACTCAATGCGTCACAACATGCAAAGGATCAAGGAATATGAGAATCCTCTTACAATTAGGATTTATGTACAGTTCCATGAGAAAACACGCTAACTGAAGAAAATTCGTAAGGAATTTTGGGGTACTTTCATGAGAAAATATGTTTATCTATATCTCTTATACAACATATCCGAAGGGAGACTCAAAAGGACAAGATATCTAGGAGATGTGGCCACAACAGCGAAGTAAGCGCAATCTGAAACGCTTCTGAAATTCTATACGGGATTCCTGATGACAAAAGTATGTGACTAGTTGACTAAACTAAACAACTCAGAATTGGGTCATTCTTAATATATAATTATTTTATATTTTCAAATTGAGGTTGGGAGCTCAAATCCCATGGTATGAAGATTTTACAGCCATTCTGTGCAAGTCTCTCAAAACTGAAGTCTTCTGATGAACACCCAAATGAAGAGTCCTGATACAAACAGAACGAGTAAAAGAAAGGAATAACGACCTCCATAACTAGGTCACGCCCAAAATAGATTGAAAAGAGTTCTATTTTCAAGCCTAGCTCAAAAGGGAAGACATCAATAAAAGGAAAAGGAGTTGCAGCTAAAAGAGGAAATTAGAGGAATTTGAATCAAATAAGGAAACTGTGGGGTTTCTTTCTTCTAAATATTTCTCAAAACCGTTGAAAAGACATTTTCATGCGTGAGGATGCTCTCATAGTCCAGTGGGACGTGATCTATTCTATTGGAATTATTTTCAGAGGGATCGAAAGTCGAACATAATTAGGGTTTTGTCGAAAAGCCCTAATTTCAAAAAATTTGAAAAAGGGATTTATTCTAAAAGAGAGGAGACCAAGCCTATCCCATTCTCTTAGAAGGTTCTCTAAGACTCTCTCAATCCCTTTTATCTCATTACTCTTCAACAAAAACGATCTCATAAGGGATTTTGACCAAAATACCCTTATATTGTAATTTTAAGTATTTTCAAAGAAGACGGCCGTATTACAGCTAGAGACTGACCAATCTCTCGTCTACCCATTCTAAAGGCCTCATACACGTGAATATTGAGTTCTCTAAGTGTTCGAAGAATAACGGGATTGAAACAAAACCCAGAAAAGCAGAATTACAGAGGAAATAAAGAGAATTTAGCTCAAACAGGGAATTCAGGTTAATGATTTCCAAAACCAGGATAAGAGACGCGCCAATTCCTCTTTCAAGATGTGACTATTCTTAGGTAGGATCTATATCTGTCTCGTTCCAAAGAAAAATCAGGCTCATATTATTTTTTGACGAAAATACCCTTGGTTTCAAAGATATGCATTTTCTCTCAGAAAGGGATGTCTGATTGGTGCAAGGAATTCAGCGAGTTCTCAACATGCAAAGTGCTGACCCATAAGTAATATGCACGCCTGCCAAGCCTTTTCGAGCAGTATCTGAAGCAGTTAGAGACGGATGAAAGAGAAATTAGGGTTTAGGTGAAGTACAAGCCTGAATTCAAAAATTGCCTGAGATAGGGATTCCGAAACTTCAAAAGGTAGGTAGATGACTTTGCTCAAGTATCTTCACCAACATCAAGGCCATCCTAGAAACCGTTTAGAAACTCTTTCTTCCCCACATACCCGCCTGTACATGTTCAGAAACTCAAGGATGCACAAACAGGGAAAATTAGGGTCTTAGACGAGTAAACCCTAATTGACGAATTCTATTCTTCCAAGACGTAATTTGTACCACAGGATTTATTATTACTTCTTTGATGTTCAACAAAAAGTCCCAGGGAATTCCAAGGTCCAGAATTGATTTCTAGATCAAACTCGCAACGATCGAAGGATAAACATCAATTCGGGGATTCTGCACGTCTAAAAGGATGAATGAATTGTAATTGCGTACGAATGATTTGTTACCATCTATATACTCATCATATAACAATCAAGGTTCTACCCTGAGTAGGGGACTTAATATAGATGGTAAAATTTGGATAAGGGGAAAAAGTGTCATTTCAACCATATAGACAGAATTCAACTCTCACGGGAGAGATTAAGCCCTTGGTCCTCAAGGAATCCTTAGCCACGATTTGTAGTATGCGTCCCCGCGAGACACTGCTGGTCGTGATGCCGTGACTCCTAGCGCACATCCTCAACGAGATAATGCTGGTCATGTAAGTTCTGTATAGCGTAAAACGTCCCCGACATACTTATAAACCATAACAGCCATAATTCCAGCATGTTTTCGCGAGACGCAGCTGATTATCATGACATGATTCCTAGTATACGTCCTCAACGAGATTCTTCTGGTCATGTAGGCTTTGTAGATGCGTAAATACGTCCCCGATAGACTTATGACCCAGAGCGGAGATTTGCATATCTCCTGTAAGCACGACTCACCCTATTTGATATCAAAGACTGATTCCTAGTACATCATCGCGAGATACACTGGTCATGTCTGCTCTAGGCTCTGACTCGACTTACTGAGGTTTCCGGATAACTCCTAGGACATCCCCGCGGGATATGCTGGTTATCTACCTCTGAGCCTTTCGACAGACTCCTAGAACATCCTTTCGAGATACACTAGTCTTGTTGGCTCATTATATGGACACGCAATTGATTCCTAGCACATCTCTACAAGATATGCTGGTCAAAGACAAGTGAGCCAAGACGTTAATTGGGCGTACAAACCCTTTTTCTCTTTCTCTCCAGGCCGAGTCCCAGCTGGCTACAAAGAGATACGGATCCGTTAAGAAAATCTTCAGAGAGTTTTTTGAGCTGTCCGCCAAAATCTCTGAGAGATTTTTGAGCTGTCCGCAAAAATATCTGAGAGATTCAAAATCTCTCTGCAAAAATCACAGAGAGATTTTTGAGCTGTCCGAAAAAATCTCTGAGAGATTCAAAATCTCTCTGCAAAAATCACAGATAGATTTTTTGAGAGGCGCACGCCTTACCTAGTGCTCAAAGCCTATTTCTCAGCCTCTCAAATACACTCACTGCTAGTAAATTGAGCCTGAATTATACATGGCTACCCAGAAACGTGGATAGGCTCTTTTGAGCACTGCATGCTTAACAAAAGGACCTACAAACAATAATATGGTTTTAACATGACATGTGTGACCGGCCACGGAGAGAGGGAGATCAGCATGATCTCCTCTCATACTCTTCACACGATTCCTAAGGAATTTCATTCCTTTTCATGTGGCTCATCCTAGTCATTCTCACAAATCAGAGAATATCTCTTTATCTTGGCCAACTCGGATAAAGAGAATATTTTTCTCTCAAATACGTCATCACAAAGGATGATTCAGCTTCACACAAATGGGGGGATATCAATTAGGGTTTTGGTCTGGAGGTCTACGACACGTGTGATAAATACCCGGCTTATTTCTCACCGCAGAAGAGAATAAAGGCGGTGGAATAATGAGATAAACTCAACCAAGTTTATCTCTATTCTTGAAGATACGGGAGAATTATTCCGCATGACACGGAAAACAATCCTTATCTTCACCGATTTGAGATTAGAGAATCCATCTATAAATATGTCATCTATTTCCCAAACTACCATGATCTTTTTCATAACCACTCATAGCAATAACTTTTTCTCTGATCTCTCTCTTCATCTGCTTCCCTCTCTAAGACCAGCTCTAATCCTTCTTCCCTGTGACTGAAGCAGCCTTTGAACGACCACTGTGCGTGGTTTAGGCGAAGACTGTTCGTTCTCAACCTCCCATAACTCACTTTCAGAAACTCTAGAATCTCATATCTAGCCTCTCACAGATTTTAGGTAACTAGGATTTAAATATGGTAATAGTACCATCTGGATTCTGTTTGATCATGTATACCTATTTGCAGTCAACCAAGTTTAGAGAAGGATGGGGAGGAACAAGAGAGTAAGTACCTGCATCTTTGAGAAAAAGATATTCTTCTAGCATAGAGCCTTGAATGGAGTCTTCTTAGCTTGAGTAAAACAAGTTGGTGCAGTGGGAGGGTTATGAACAGTCATTGCAGCAGATAGAGAGCATGTTGGGTAGAGTACACCTTTGGTTTAAAACACCATTTTTTCCACGAGTATTCATCTTGTGAGCATTATGAGAAGACAATGTTACAAAAGTACCTGAAATAGAAGGGACTGGAGATGTAACTAGGAGTTGGTAGAGAAACTGAAATATCCAAAGGACTCTGTGGCACTTGTGATTCAAGAATAGTATCAACAGTGATATTAGTCACATGTAAAAAACAAACAGAATCAGTATGTCCATCAAAAGTGTTAGTTGATAATGAAGATGAAACTGAATTAGTTTTCAAATGAAAAATAGATTCCTGAAAAATTACATGTCTTGACATATAAATTCTACCTGAAGTTGTATGTAAGCACTGGAGCCAATAAAGGTTGTACTTCTAGGATCAAGTTTAGAAGAAGGGTAGGGCCTTAGCCATGGATAACAAAAGAAACCAAAGGCCTTGGGAAATGTATAATCTAGTTTGTGATGAAAAAGAACCTCATACGGTGTTTTATTACTAATAGATCGTTTAATTAGTCTATCGAAAGTAAAGTTTGTAGTGTGAAAAGCTTCAACCCAGAATCAGCTAGATAAATCTGATTGAAGTAAGAGAGTTCTCCCAACATCCACTAAATGTTTGTGCTTGGATTATGTCACACCATTCTGCTCAGGTGTATGTGGACAAGATAGTTCATCAATAATACCATTACTATTGAGAAAAGAAGATAAGTCTTTACGAAGAAATTCTCCCCCCAGCAGTTCATATTGTGCCAATGTGAGCATTAAGAATATTTTAAACTTGAGCTTTGAAAAGAAGAAAAAACCTCTTGAAATTATACTTTTCATATAAGTGAAATATCCAACAGTATTTAGAGAAGTCATCTATGATGTTTACATAGTACCTATATCCTGAATTGGACTTTATAGTACTAGGACCCCAAAGATCCAAATGTAAAAGCTCTAGAGGATTTTTTCTATAATGACTAGACTCAGTAAAGGTCATTTTGTGACTTCTACCAATAATACACTCATGACAAAACAAAAGAGTCTTGATTACACTATTTAAATTTAAAAATCTACAAACAAACTGTAATGTTTGAAAAGAGGGATGTCTGCTAAGTGTCTTTTATGCCATATATCAGCTGAAGTTGTGGGTGATACACCAGTAAGAGACTTTGGAGAGGATTCATGCAGAAAATGTAGTGGATAAAGACCATTGAGATGAGGGCCTTGCAAAAGAATCTTCCCAGTTGTTAATTCCTTCACATGAAAACCAGTAGAATCAAATATTATTGAGTAGTTATTATTATATGTAAATTTGTAGACAGATGGAAAGTTTTGTGAAGCTTTGGGTACTAGAAGTACATTGGATAACTTAAAAGTATGATCAAGTGTAGATTTGAAAGAAAAACCAGTATTGGTGATTTTCATATCTTCACCATTATCATCTTGTATTTCCTTAACTCCATCATAGCCAGAAGCAAACTGAAGTTCACAACCATCAGAAGTAATGTGGTTTTTTGCACGCAATGTCAGCAAACCAAGGATTTTCACATAGAATATTAGTTGTAGCTAGAATAACACTCATGTTTTGAGGAGTATTGACATTCTGGTAGACAAAGTTGAGTCTATGCCTACAAGCTAGAGCAGTATGGCCACCTTTATTACAAATCTGACAGGTGAGATTATATATGCCAGTAGAAGCATTAGGTAAGAAATGATTTGTTGGTGGCGTTGGAGATGGTGGTGGTGGTGGTGAATGATCCAAAAAATGATTGTAAGTATAATTTCTTGCAGGCAACTGGAAGTTGCTTCTAGGGGAAGAATTATAAAAAGTGTTACCTCTACCACGACCCCTGTAAGATGAAGAATAAGAAGGAAAGCTTGAATAAGTGGAGGCTGATCTATATTGCGCAAGAAAGGATTGTTGAGATTGAAAATCAACAAAAGTTTTATTGTGTACTTCTGCTAGGATATGTTTGGATCGTTCATTCACAACAATCTCTTCACTAAGCAACAGATTGTGAAGTTCATCAAAAGACACTAGTAGATTGCGTATATGAATTGAAATACTAAAAGCATTATAATCATTACCAATTTCATTTACTATCAAAACCAATTCATCATCAGAGACAACAGATCCAGCAGTAGAAAGTGGATCTGGCAGTTTCTTGATTTCTCCCAAGAATTGAGTGATTGCACCATATCCAAGCTTCAAAGACTGTAACTTGGTATGTAATTGAATAAAATGAGTAGTTTAAGTTCTTACAAACCTTGAATTAATGTGAATCCAAAGATCTCTAGAAGAGTGAGCACCAACTACATAGGGAGTTACAATATTTGAAATTGTAGACCGAATCCATAGAATTAAAGTATTATCATCATCAATCCAAGCAGTATAATTTGGATTAACAACACCTTTTTCTAGATCTGCCTGATTTAGATACTTTGGAGGACAACAAATGGATCCATCTATAAGATCAAGAACCTTGTATCTCTCCAGTAATTGCAGAAGTAAGTTCTTCGATGTGATAAAATTATCATCTTTCAGTTTGAAATTGATGATGCTGGTGGTTTTATTTAACGGAATCTGAGAGTTGCATGATTCGTACTGATTAAGTGCCATTGATAAGAAGAATCAAAATAGGTAAAAGGAGAATCAAAACAAGAATTGGATGTGAAAGAAAAGAAGAAATAGAGATCAGAGAAATTGAGTTAACAGAGAGAGCCAGAGATCCTCACTTCCGCTCAGTTGCTCTGATACTATAGTTGAATAAAAGAAGATGCAGAAATTTCTTCAAGAAAAGTCTTAATGGAGTGTGTAATACTCGTATAATTGTCTTACTTGCACAAAAATAGAAATTGTAAAGTATTTAATATAGTAACCTTAAACAACACTTGATTAACCAATCTAGTTTTGATCCGCCTTAGACAATGAGAGACTGACACGAGTCATAAAGTGACATCAGAAAAACACTGAATGGACAGGCCATAATGAAACAGTGTAAGGGAAGTGTCACTATGTAAGTGTGTTGTTATTAGGTGTCACTTAGTTCACTAGCTATCTCATTAAATGAAACGGGGGCAGATAATTAGGAAACCTGTTTTGAGGCGTACTGAATTTTTTTGAGGCATACTAAATAATGCCAAAATAGGGTCACTAAATAAAAAACAACATCACCCCTTATCCACCCTTTTTGATAATGGCATAACTACCCTTACATAATTAGTGTTAATGATTATATATGATTAGATTTGATTAGCTAGGAATTTTAAGGATTGATTAAAAATAAAATTATTAGTGGTGAATTAGTAGATAAATCAAATTTATGTGAGAGAGTTGGGATTTTTGAGAGGAAGAAGAAGAAGAAGTGAAAAAAAAAACTTGGGTTTTGAATTTTGAGATTTTAGTGATTAGAAGTGACCAAAATGGGTTACTCAAATCAGAGGTAGATTTCTATACGAGGTTTAATTTCTTTTTATAAGTTGAATCTGTCAAAAAAAATGAATTTTTAGTGATTAGAAGTTATCAGCCGAACCTAGGTATATTTTTAAAAAAACTGAAGTTCGGCTAAAAAGTTGTCAGCCGAACTTCACTCTGAAACTACAAATTTAGGTTCGGTTGATTCGAACAAAATTTAGCAAAGTCGCATTAGCCGAACATAATCTTTCTCTAAATCATACACTAGGTTCAGCTCAAAATTGATACTCCAAGATCAGCCGAACTGATCTTCTAAAAACCCTAATTTCATCTTTGAAATCATATTCTATCGATCAAACAAAATAAAATCAATTCAAAAACAAGATGGGTTTGTTACACATACATTCTTAAAAACATTTAAGAGCAATTGAGATTTGGATTTCACACTCCAATATCGCTCACTTCGATTTGTGTTTGCTTTGCTTGATCAATTTCTTGATTGAATTGGAGTCCAAGATATTTAAGTTTAAAGTTTATTTTGATTTTAGATTTTTGAGAATAAGGGCGTTCTAATAATTTAAATTGTTTAAGGATATACAGGTAATTGCAGTACCTTTAGACACCCCTTATAAACCCACCCTATATGGTTTAATGAATGAGTATGTCTCCAAACAGGTTTCATAATTAGGGGGCACAAACGCAAAGCACTGAAGTAATGGGCCCCCGAAGTTGGATGCGCTAGGAATAACAAAGACACAGCCCAAACCAGCTTCAAGTGGGCCTGTCAAAGGGTAACCGTAGTGCTTATATCCCTGAGAAAATGGGGAGATAAAGCTAGTTCGTCGCAATAGTGGGTATCATCTACCTGCTATGATTCGGTAATGGCCAGCCATGAATGTGTCCTTCCCACTTTTCTCTAGCGCTAGAAATCTTTTTTATTTTATTTTTCCATCTTCCCTCTTTTTTTTATTTATTTTCTTTCTTTTGATCAAGCCCGGGTTCTTCATTAAAACCAAAAATTGTGCTTCTCAACACAAAGAGTCCGGCTTTATATCCAACAGAAAGTGAAGCTACACTGCCGTAGACAAGTTGCATGTGTATCTTTTATTATATTGGCTAGTTAATCGGTGTTTATCGAAGCCTAACTAACTACTCCTACCATATCTATTATATAGGCGGAGAAGTAGTAGAATAAAAAAATATTTAGTTTTCATTAATTTCTTTCTACTTTTCAAATTTATCCTTACCTTGTTCCAATATAAATATTATTTTATATATCTCTATCTCACATGTAAAATTAGATTGTATGATACCCATACATCATTAATATGGGTGTATGTGGAAAAAATAACTTTGAAAGTGGAGCTCCGTCTATTTAACGATACTACAAAATTTTTAAACTCCACCTATAATATATAATAGGTAGGAAGAGAATAGTTTAATTTATCAGTGTTTCATTAATATACCCAAGCAAGATGGACATGGAGAATCCGAAAGAGAATTAAAATATGTCAAAATTTCTGGAGAACCCAAAAATGATGGCTCTCTCTTCGGAAAACCACCATTAAGATAGTAGTTTATATTACAAACCCAAAAGTATAAGTTTAACAGCATAAAATAGAATATTCGTTAGCTTTAGGTTTGACTTTCTGTTTTAATATTTTGGGAATGGCCAAAATAACCTTTACTACGTTATTTGCTAAAAAGTTAATGACTTAGAGAAATTATGTTTCACATTAAATTCGGTCAACACGGTTATGTTCGCTATATCTTCGGGCGATGACATGGTTGGTGTTTGTTTCTTGTAGACCAATAACACACAGTACTCAGTAGATTATGAATGTTTGAAACATCTCAGCACATTTTACTTCAGTGATTAAATCTTTTCTATCAGTAAAACCAAAGCTCCCAATGTCATCTATTTTACACCAACACTATAATAAGAAACATAAGTGGAGTACTGCTTAGCAGCTCTCACGGTTCTCGGATTTCTTGATTCTTAATTACTCTTATTACGTATTAAGTGGTGTCTATATTTTTCCTTCACACTTCAGAAACCATTTGATTTCACCCTTATTGTTATTTGATCTTTTACATGTTATATTTGATGAGTTTTCTTCTTGCGATTTTTCTATAAATTTTTCTCTTTAGGGTTACTTGAAAGTGACCTTGTATGCAATTATCACCGGTCGCGATTGATTGTTATAGGAGAAAATCGTAATATTCACCAATTTTAATCGATGATAATGACAAGGAAAAATCGTAATTTTCATGCTTCAGGTGAAAATCAAAATTTCATTTTTATTTCATGTGAAAATTCTAACTATCATGTATTTTTCCGGTGAAAAATCAAATTATCATTAATTTTTAAGATGAAAGTTTGAAATTTCACCTTAGTCACTGGACCATGTAAATTGACTAAAGAAAACAAGGATACGAGTATTTTAGGGTTGTAACTATGTCAGGATCAGAAAAAATTAAAGGCAACAAAGAATATGAATATGCTCGAGCAGTAAAGAAAATGCAAACACTGGGCGATGTAATTATGGTATAATGATCTAATGAAGAACTAATCTATTTTATTGTTGTAGCTAGAAAGTCGTAGTCTAAACTGTTAGAATATATACACCGAGATGAATATCGAGGTGTTCAAGCTCAAAATGAAATGGTCAAGACTCAAAACTCAAGATTCAATCTGGATATCAGAAGATCGACGGAGATTAAGCATTAATGAAGATCGACAGAGATCAAATCAAGTTTCCAAGAATAAAATATCTTGTGTATTTTAGGTAGTTTTCTAGATAAGGCAAGTATCTAGTTTATTTCCTGTATTTTAGTTAATTAGAATATATTCTAATTTATTAAGATATATTATCAAGAATAAGATAGTATCTTAATTATATTTTCTATACACTCTATAAATAAAGAGTGTCATTGTAATTGCAAATTATCCCAGTATAATCAGTCTGGAGATCAATATTATTCACCCTATGGATTGCTTGTGGACGTAGGTTGAGTTGACCGAACTATATTTAAATCTGTCTCATTTTATTTCTCTTTGATCTATGATCCCTCGATACCTATGATTTACTATAAACCTTTCATCTTGCATAAACCATATTATTCCTGGTTCGGAATAAAATACCATTTCTATGTCGCTGGCCAATAAAGTACAAAATCATCATCTTTTCACAAGTAGAACTGTTAAGAGAGCGGTTTACTACGCAACCGAAATAATAACTTTGATTTTCTAAATCAAATTAAGAATCGTGAAATGTGTAATGATAATTGGGTTTTTGTTATGGGAAGAAACTTGATAAAGAAAATGAATACAACTAGCTTCGTGCACATACGGTAGTAGAAGCTCCATAAAAGAAAGACAAAAAAACAAATGTAATCACTTCGGTAACAATTGATGGTGATAACTCTTCAAGAAAAAAGAAAAACTGGCCACAATGGCTGTTTTTCATCGATGGAATTCTGTTTAGTTTTTGAATGACAGAGGATAACGGTCTAGACTCGAGAGGGCGTGATTTACTATATGGAATCTTTCTAGGAAGTTTTTACGGAGATTTTTAAGGGATTGGGATAAATCAAATTTCACATACAACTGTTTTCTGAAATTACAAATAAAATGTACTCCCTCAGGCATAAATTAACGGTCCACTTTCACTTTGTCAAAATACTAAGGAAATCCTATAAAATATCGTGAGTAGCCCTTGACTAACCTATTTAATGTTATGTTATTACCAAAACTAAATTTATTAGTGTTAAAATTTTTAAATTGGATAGTATTATTATTTTAGGAAATATTTTATTTTAAGAAATAAAAGCAAATTATATTGCTTTTATTATGAAATCCACAATTTAAGAAAAAAAATTTCCTCCATTTGATTTTGGTTTCCCACACTAAAACTTTGGAGCCTTTGGAATTTTTTATTTGAGAGGGGAAAAAATTGAAATTGTAGATTATTTCCTTTTTAGATATATTCGATCATGAATTTGAGATTTTGTCATAAATTTTAGTAGCTTATGTTCTTCCATGGTGTTTGAAAAAAAGAGATGAAAAGATTGATACAGATGAAAAGGTTATGTAAGAATAAGTAAAAAATTTATTAAGAAATTTATAATTATCCATAAGTGTTTGTATTTTATAAAGGAATGATAATTGATAAAAAGATATTGAGTAAGTTTTTTTTCCCTTAGATATGAAGATAATATTTAAGATTTTGAATTAAGTTTATATTAAAAATAATTTTATGATTATTATAAATAAAGGGTATATTTGATAGTTTAAGAAAAAAATATGTCTATAAACAGAGCGGATAGATAAAAATGGACATACCAAAATAGAAATTAGGACAGATAATATACGACCGTGGGAGTAGTTGATTTCTTTAATTAAATAGAAGGTTATTACTGTAATCAAATGACATTTTAACTAATTATGGATTGTATATATAAAGGATCTTAATGGTCGGTTTTTCATATTGAAAAAAAATATGATTTGGCTACAAAAAAAAAATATTCCTCATATGTATGCACATGAGCCAGTTGGTTGGCATTCTGTAATTTTGTCCATGGCATGTATTTTTTTTTCTTTTTTTGATCAGAATTGTCCATGCCATGTAGGTAAGGGCAGCTGCGGTAATTACACCGTTGAACGACGCGTGGAATAGTATTTTTTTTCTTTTTCTTTTTTATTGATAGGATGTTTTATATGATAATCGTGTACGAGTATTGTATAGTACGTTTTTTTCTTTTTCTTTTTTATTGATAGGATGTTTTGTATGATAATCATGTACGAGTAGTGTATTGATAGGACGTTTCCCTCATGCTGAATTTCTGCGATCAATCTTGTACCATTTCGAATCAATATACTGACAGTTAGTACCATGGTCCTATATAGCCTCTATTTAAAGACCAGTCCTTCCTTGTCTACAACACACCATTTCAAACACAAATTCACTTTCATTTGATCAATTCACTGATCACAACCATGTCCCTTTCTCACTTGTGTACCACACCCATTTGCTCTTCAATCACCTCTAACAATCCTCTTCGAAGTGCTTCGACCAAACTTAGCACCCCATCAGTTCGTCTATCAAACCCTACTGCTACCATCTCATGTGAACACAACAAACAAACCAGCAGGAATGAAGCTAGCAATGTAACTCAGCATGTCGTTGATAGAAGAAATGTCCTCTTAGGGTTAGGAGGATTGTATGGTGCCGCTGGCGCTTCTATTGGTGCTCCGTTAACGCCTCCTGACTTAACAAAGTGTCACAAAGCAACGGATCAAAATACTACCCCGCATGAGGTGGACTGTTGTCCACCTGATTATGGTACAGCAAAAATGGTTGATTTCACACCACCTTCTCCTAATGATCCATTACGAGTTCGGAAAGCAGCCCACAAATATAATCTCGACGATATTGCGAAATTTGAAGCAGCTGTCGCTAAGATGAAGGCTTTACCAACCAATCATCCGTGGAACTACTATCAACAAGCTACCATTCATTGTACTTACTGCAATGGTGCCTTTAATCAGTTGAATACTAAAACTTTACTTCAAGTTCATGGAAGTTGGTTCTTCCTTCCATGGCATCGTCACTATCTTTTACTTTTGGGAGAAAATTCTCGGGAAACTTATCGGCGATGATACTTTCACTATCCCTTTCTGGAACTGGGATGCTCCTAAAGGAATGTACATGCCCCCGATGTACTTAAATGAGAAATCACCTCTTTTCTATGAAATTCGTAACAAAAATCATTATAAGTCGGTGTTGGATTACAATTATTCTATGGGTGCCGATATTCCTACGGACACCAAGGCTGTGGTTACTAATAATGATGATGATGATGATGATGACGAAGATGAAGAATAAGGTTGAAGAATAAGATTAATTAATGGCTCATCCTGGGCCTCAGTATTCGGTAGTGTTTGAGTATGATGATGATGATGAAGAAGAAGAAGAAGAATAAGATTAATTAATGGCTCATCCTGGGCCTCAGTATTTGGTAGTGTTTGAGTATGACGAAGAAGAAGAAGAAGAAGAAGAAGAAGAAGAAGAAGAAGAAGAAGAAGGAGGAGGAGGAGGAGGTTGAAGAAGAAGATTAATTCAGTATTTGGCAGTGTTTGAGTAATGCCTTCAATAAGCAGCATGCTGCAGTTGCAGTGGACCATCTTTGACCGACATGTAATGGTCAATTATTTTCGCAATTTGTGTGGTTTTACCTTTTGTTTTTATCTCTGTTTGTACGTGCCATGTGAGCACTTTATTATAATAATGAATTTTAAACTTTGAACTAGTAACTCCAAGAAGATGCAACCTGAAATGGATAGTAGACATTGATGCTCGAACAACACGATCAAAATAATTGAAATTGAACTGTGAACTGTGTGTCCTGTGATATCCGAGCTGAATTGGATAATGGTTTGATGTTTTTAAATAATGCAGCAGTTTTTACAACTCTCAGCATTCGACATATCAAAACTTGATGGAAGGTATCTATGAATTGTAAGTATATATCTTCAAAGAATTTATAACTCTGCATTTTATAATCGCAAGTTAAAAAAAAATTGGAACTACAAATGAAAGGAACTGTTTGTACCCCGATATTTTGTATCGAAAATGGGCTTACTAGAACCTTATAAGCACTACATATGCTGGCCCAAGTACAGAGACCTATGGGCAATATCAAAGCACGATGGTCTAGAAAACTAGCCAACGGATGTGCCACATCAGCATGC
Source organism: Papaver somniferum (assembly GCF_003573695.1). Taxonomy (NCBI): domain Eukaryota; kingdom Viridiplantae; phylum Streptophyta; class Magnoliopsida; order Ranunculales; family Papaveraceae; genus Papaver; species Papaver somniferum. The sequence goes on from NC_039362.1 coordinate 216,238,015, forward strand.
TACATCAGTAGTAGGGGAGCCACATCAGCAGCGACGGGCGCCACATCAGCAAATAGTCCAGTCAATGGATGACACAACAACTTGTTCTGTTACGGCGAGAGTATATTTCGTTACTGTTTTAACGTCGTCATCATATTCTGTTATGGTGTGAGTATATTCTGGTACTGTTTTAATGTCGTCAACAAATTCTATTATTGCGTGAGTATATTCTGTCATTGTTTAGCGCCGTTAGCATGTTTTCATACAGCGTCTGCATATACTGTTTTTGTTATAATTACATCAGCATATTCTGTTTCTGTACTTAATTACGACGCCGGCATATTTGGTAGCCAGCATCAGCATGAAGTCACTGCCACTGACCATGATCTATAACTAGTAACTTATTTTGTTCTACCGTGTATTATGAACTGAACAAAGTTATTGTACTGTTGTTGATTTGCTTTGCAGGAAGTCACATGTAAACCAAGGATACAACACATGGATGCTCTGCTTGATATCATTTGTGAAGTATTGGCTAATTAAGTTCATTGTCATAGGAGGAGCTGAATTATCATTTTGTTTTTTTTTTATCATTTGTCTATTAGTTTAGCATGTTGTTGTCAGAATTTAGCTATCTTGGACATGTATTCTATGAACTCAGTATCTAATATTTTTTGTGTAGTTTTACACCCAATGGATAAAATGAATGAATGTTAAAATTCTCAGTTTGATTATAAATTTCTGTTAAATTTGAAGTTGCACTTGAATTTCAGTTAAATTTGAGTTGCATTTGAATTTTAGTTAAATTTGAGGTTGCATTTGAATTTCAGTTTGACTTAAATGCGAGTAAGATTAATTCAGATTCACCCATTCAGACATTTCAGCTGATCTGAATCTGTTTTTTTATATTATAATTCAAATCTACGACCAGTGAAGCTGGTCAGCATCTAGTTACTACAAGAAACGGTCTCTGTTCAGAGACCCACGTGTTAGGGGTCGTGCAATTAAAAAACGATTTATCAACGACCAATTCAGAGAACTCTAGAACAGGTCGTTTAACTCTTATATATGACTTGTCCTGACGGTCGCGGAATGTCTATTTCCTACTAGTGTTTGTGAGAAAAATCATTTCTAAATTCGACAAGTTATTATCCAAAAGGGTATTGGTAGGCTCGGAAACCTACAATTATATATCGCAAGTGCACAACGTCTAACTAGTAGACAATGGCAAGTACAGGTCGTTCCCACGAGGAGTGTGAAATACTCTACCAACTAATACCAAAAATTAAGTAATCAACAAGATAATGTTTTAAGGATTTTTAGAAATTCGAAACAAAATGAAATGATAAATAATTTAAAGATAAACAAAATGAGTGTGGGTTATTAGGGATTTCGGTTTCCACCAATTAATTATGCAAATTCTACTATTCGTTAAAAATAAATTCCATGCATTTTCAAATATTGTTTCTCCACTATAGTTTACTTCGCTTCATGGATAGCGATTCTAAAACATTACCTATCAATCCTAAAGCATGTCACGTCAAGGGATTTAATCAAAGCACGCCATATCAATTGAAAAGCATAAATAATCAATAAAATCACATGAAAAATAAAATACCAAGTCATATGAAGAAAAACTACTAGTCATTCAAATCATTATTGAGCATATAAATATAGAGTTTACACAATTTATTGGTTTCTACCTAAACCCTAACGTAAAACTAGCTAGAAATGGCTTTCTCAAAAGCCATAAACATATTAAAACTAAACTCTAACTAATGAAAAATGAAGAATCGAAAACAAAACTTCAAAACCCTTCCTTTGTTGCGGGACCGTGGTCGGGTGCCCTCCATTTTCATTTTGAAACAACACATAAATATAGCCCACAGATGAATTCACGTCGTCGTCACATCACCTCCCAATAGAAGTCTGCCACATGTCATGAAATACAATCAGCCCAATAATATTGTGCCGCGTGTCATAATATGACGAAACATTGTAAAGTATCAGCGCATCTCCACTTTCCATAGTATATGAAACCACCAAGGAAATGAATTAATTTCATTTAAAAAGCATGATATTTTCTTGCATGTGTTGGGCCCACCTTAACTGTATTTGCACAAATGACGTCATTTGGTCTCAAACATTCCTTCGGATTCTTTTTATATATATATATATCAAGAGAACTTATGTAAGGACAAGATATGTTAATCTTTCCTTTTTCTTCATTTGCACTTCATTTGCACGTGGTCATGGAGGTGATACTATTCCATCCTTATGCTAACAATAATAAAGTCACTCTTGACCAATCTTAGGTGGCATTAGTGTGATGAAGTCGACTCGCTTCACCATGCATTAATTGAAGAGAAAATTAAAACTTGTCTGCCCATTGTGACCTCGGCTGTGAAATACTTATATATGCTGCTGATATATATGGAGATACCAGGCCAACATAATAAGTGCTGCTGATATATAGAGATACCAGGCCAGCATAATAAGTGTTGCTGATATATAGAAATACCAGGCCAGCATAATAAGTGCTTCTGATATATAAAAATACCATGCCAACATATTTGATCATTGTGGTTGCTGATACATGGAAATACCAGGCCAGCATAATTTCATCATTGTGGTTGCTGATACATGGAAATACCAGGCCAACCACGTTTCATCATTGTGATTGCTGATATATGGAAATACCAGGCCAACCACATTTCATCATTATGGTTGCTGATATAGGGAAATACCAGGCCAACCGTATTTCGCAATTTTCGTCGCAAACACCATTAAGTCTCATAATTTGCTGTTTATTCCTTGGATGATCGAATTCACTTGTACTTTCTACAAAAGCATTAAAATAGTATTAGCAACTAAAATTTTGTATCCTATCTAATATAAATATGGGTATAAAATGTACTATTTACATGCTTATCAACACCTCCACACTTATATTTTGCTAGTCCTCGAGCAAAACAGAGATATTATGCAATAGATTTTTTTTTTTTTTAAGAAAAATCCTAAAAAAAGCGCCACTCCCCCACACTTAAACATTACATTGTCCTCAATGTAATTGAGTCATCCAACGTAAAAATTAAGGTGGGAAACTCTAAAATACATATGCAAAAACTAAAGAACTAAAAATAAAAGATAGAGTGCAGGGAACAAATCTGATGGGTTGACTCCCTTGAAGCGAAATGTGTTTGTTTCCCGACTTGCCAGTAGCACGTTCTCAAACAATGTGGGGTTGGTACCCCTAGATAAGCTGCGAATTATATATATAATGCCTGAAGAGTTGGGGATCAGCCCAACTAATCTGATTAGTTGAAAACATGAACCTACAGTAAGAAAGATTAGTACCCAGAGAGATAAAACTGAATTCAATCTTATTTAAAGCATAATTCGAACCTTGAATATGAAGTAAATCAGGTTCACATATGATTACTAAAGATTGTCTAAAGAATTGAACATTTATTGTACTCCCTAAATCTGGTTCTAAGTCAGCGGAAATAACTTCCACGACTGATATTTTTTAAAATTCACTCGTTGAACAAGGCCTCAATGGATCAATAATATCACGACTCTTAGACCCATTATCATCTAAAACGGTTTTATTATGAATATCAGACGAAAAAATTCATAACTTAGGGTCAAGGTAGGAGCATTCTCGACTGATGGAACTAGTCGAGAATCAGAAAAAACTAGAGGTTCTAGTTTGGGCTTCCATTTATTAGTGTCTAGCAGCGGTGTGGAGTCTAACAAAGCATTAACTTCACAAATAACACTATCATCATTAAAATCATACCCAAAATGAGCTAAGCAAACCTCTAATGCATCTTCCAAGTCTCTCTTGCAAATCTTTGCGAGTGCATACTTTCTTTTCGCCCACTACTGGTTCAATTGCAGCACTTCAATCACTAAGGTACCTAAAAAAAATCAAACAAACTGCGTAAAAAGAAACTAAAAAAATCTAAAAGAAAAAGAAAAATAAATTATGTACAAAAACTAAAACTAAAATAAAAATAAACTATATACAATGATATCAACTAGAGAGTATTTTGCAACCAATCCCCGGCAGCGGCGCCAAAACTTGATCAGGTAGGACTCAAACCTACATAATATACTGCAAGTGCACAACGTCTAACTAGTAGACAATGGCAAGTACAGGTCGTTCCCACGAGGAGTGTGAAATACTCTACCAACTAATACCAAAATTAAGTAATCAACAAGATAATGTTTTAAGGATTTTTAGAAATCGGAACAAAATGAAATGATAAATAATTTAAAGATAAACAAAATGAGTGTGGGTTATTAGGGTTTCAGTTTCCACCAATTACTATTCGTTAAAAATAAATTCCATGCATTTTCAAATATTGTTTCTCCGCTATAGTTTTCTTCGCTTCATGGATAGCGATTCTAAAGCATTACCTATCAATCCTAACAGTCACGTCAAGGGATTTAATCAAAGCACGCCATATCAATTGAAAATCATAAATAATCAATGAAATCACATGAACAATAAAATACCAAGCTATATGAAGAAAAACTACTAGTCATTCAAATCATTATTGAGCATATAAATATAGAGTTTACACAATTTATTGGTTTCTACCTAAACCCTAACATAACACTAGCTAGAAATGGCTTTCTCAAAAGCCATAAACATATTAAAACTAAACTCTAACTAATGAAAAATGAAGAATCAAAAACAAAACTTCAAAACCCTTCCTTTGTTGCGGGACTGTGGTCGGGTGACCCCCCTTTTCATTTTGAAACAATACATAAATATAGCCCACAGATGAATTCACGTCGTCGCCACATCACCTCCCAATAGAAGTCTGCCACATGTCATGAAATACAATCCGCCAATAATATTGTGTCGCGTGTCATAATATGACGAAACATTATAAAGTATCAGCGCATCTCCACTTTCCATAGTATATGAAACCACCAAGGAAATGAATTAATTTCATTTAAAAAGCATGATATTTTTGCATGTGTTGGGCCCACCTTAACTGTATTTGCACAAATGACGTCATTTGGTCTCAAACATTCCTTCAGATTCTTTTATATATATATATCAAGAGAACTTATGTAAGGACAAGATATGTTAATCTTTCCTTTTTTTTCTTCATTTGCATTTCATTTGCACGTGGTCATGGAGATGATATTCTTCCATTCTTATGCTAACAATAATAAAGTCACTCTTGACCAATCTTAGGTGGCATTAGTGTGATGAAGTCGACTCGCTTCACCATGCATTAATTGAAGAGAAAATTAAAACTTGTCTGCCCATTGTGACCTCGGCTGTGAAATAGTTATATGCTGCTGATATATATGGAGAAATCATGCCAACATAATAAGTGTTGCTGATATATAGAGATACCTGACCAGCATAATAAGTGCTACTGATATATAGAAATACCAGGCCAACATAATAAGTGCTGCTGATATATAGAAATACCAGGCCAACATATTTGATCATTGTGGTTGCTGATATATGGAAATACCAGGCCAACCCCATTTCATCATTGTGGTTGCTGATACATGGAAATACCAGGCCAACCACGTTTCATCATTGTATTGCTGATATATGGAAATACCAGGCCAACCACATTTCATCATTATGGTTGCTGATATAGGGAAATACCAGGCCAACCGTATTTTGCAATTTTGTCGCAAACACCATTAAGTCTCATAATTTGCTGTTTATTCCCTGGATGATCGAATTCACTTGTACTTTCTACAAAAGCATTAAAATAGTATTAGCAACTAAAATTTTGTATCCTAGCTAATATAAATATGGGTATAAAATGTACCATTTACATGCTTATCAACACCTCCACACTTATATTTTGCTAGTCCTCGAGCAAAACAGAGATATTATGCAATAGATTTTTATTTTTTTTTAAGAAAAATCCTAAAAAAAGCGCCACTCCCCCACACTTAAACATTACATTGTCCTCAATGTAATTGAGTCATCCAACGTAAAAATTAAGGTGGGAAACTCTAAAATACATATGCAAAAACTAAAGAACTAAAAATAAAAGATAGAGTGCAGGGAACAAATCTGATGGGTTGACTCCCTTGAAGCGAAATGTGTTTGTTTCCCGACTTGCCAGTAGCACGTTCTCAAACAATGTGGGGTTGGTACCCCTAGATGCGAATTATATATATATGCCTGAAGAGTTGGGGATCAGCCCAACTAATCTGATTAGTTGAAAACATGAACCTACAGTAAGAAAGATTAGTACCCAGAGAAAAACTGAATTCAATCTTATTTAAAGCATAATTCGAACCTTGAATATGAAGTAAATCAGGTTCACATATGATTACTAAAGATTGTCTAAAGAATTGAACATTTATTGTACTCCTAAATCTGGTTCTAAGTCAGCGGAAATAACTTCCACGACTGATATTTTTTAAAATTCACTCGTTGAACAAGGCCTCAATGGATCAATAATATCACGACTCTTAGACCCATTATCATCTAAAACGGTTTTATATGAATATCAAGACGAAAAAATTCATAACTTAGGGTCAAGGTAGGAGCATTCTCGACTGATGGAACTAGTCGAGAATCAGAAAAAACTAGAGGTTCTAGTTTGGGCTTCCATTTATTAGTGTCTAGCAGCGGTGTGGAGTCTAACAAAGCATTAACTTCACAAATAACACTATCATCATTAAAATCATACCCAAAATGAGCTAAGCAAACCTCTAATGCATCTTCCAAGTCTCTCTTGCAAAATCTTTGCGAGTGCATACTTTCTTTTCGCCCACTACTGGTTTCAATTGCAGCACTTCAATCACTAAGGTACCTAAAAAAATCAAACAAACTGCGTAAAAAACTAAAAAAAATCTAAAGAAAAAGAAAAATAAATTATGTACAAAAACTAAAACTAAAATAAAAATAAACTATATACAATGATATCAACTAGAGAGTATTTTGCAACCAATCCCCGCAGCGGCGCCAAAAACTTGGTAGGCTCGGAAACCTACAATAATATACTGCAAGTGCACAACGTCTAACTAGTAGACAATGGCAAGTACAGGTCGTTCCCACGAGGAGTGTGAAATACTCTACCAACTAATACCAAAAATTAAGTAATCAACAAGATAATGTTTTAAGGATTTTTAGAAATTCGGAACAAAATGAAATGATAAATAATTTAAAGATAAACAAAATGTGGGTTATTAGGGTTTTCAGTTTCCACCAATTAATTATGCAAATTCACTATTCGTTAAAAATAAATTCCATGCATTTTCAAATATTGTTTCTCCGCTATAGTTTTCTTCGCTTCATGGATAGCGATTCTAAAGCATTACCTATCAATCCTAAAGCATGTCACGTCAAGGGATTTAATCAAAGCACGCCATATCAATTGAAAATCATAAATAATCAATGAAATCACATGAACAATAAAATACCAAGCTATATGAAGAAAAACTACTAGTCATTCAAATCATTATTGAGCATATAAATATAGAGTTTACACAATTTATTGGTTTCTACCTAAACCCTAACATAACACTAGCTAAAATGGCTTTCTCAAAAGCCATAAACATATTAAAACTAAACTCTAACTAATGAAAAATGAAGAATCAAAAACAAAACTTCAAAACCCTTCCTTTGTTGCGGGACTGTGGTCGGGTGACCCCCATTTTCATTTTGAAACAATACATAAATATAGCCCACAGATGAATTCACGTCGTCGCCACATCACCTCCTAATAGAAGTCTGCCACATGTCATGAAATACAATCCGCCCAATAATATTGTGTCGCGTGTCATAATATGACGAAACATTATAAAGTATCAGCGCATCTCCACTTTCCATAGTATATGAAACCACCAAGGAAATGAATTAATTTCATTTAAAAAGCATGATATTTTCTTGCATGTGTTGGGCCCACCTTAACTGTATTTGCACAAATGACGTCATTTGGTCTCAAACATTCCTTCAGATTCTTTTATATATATATATCAAGAGAACTTATGTAAGGACAAGATATGTTAATCTTTCCTTTTTCTTCATTTGCCTTTCATTTGCACGTGGTCATGGAGATGATATTCTTCCATTCTTATGCTAACAATAATAAAGTCACTCTTGACCAATCTTAGGTGGCATTAGTGTGATGAAGTCGACTCGCTTCACCATGCATTAATTGAAGAGAAAATTAAAACTTGTCTGCCCATTGTGACCTCGGCTGTGAAATAGTTATATGCTGCTGATATATATGGAGAACCATGCCAACATAATAAGTGTTGCTGATATATAGAGATACCGACCAGCATAATAAGTGTACTGATATATAGAAATACCAGGCCAGCATAATAAGTGCTGCTGATATATAGAAATACCAGGCCAACATATTTGATCATTGTGGTTGCTGATATGGAAATACCAGGCCAACCCCATTTCATCATTGTGGTTGCTGATACATGGAAATACCAGCCAACCACGTTTCATCATTGTGATTGCTGATATATGGAAATACCAGGCCAACCACATTTCATCATTATGGTTGCTGATATAGGGAAATACCAGGCCAACCATTTTGCAATTTTGTCGCAAACACCATTAAGTCTCATAATTTGCTGTTTATTCCCTGGATGATCGAATTCACTTGTACTTTCTACAAAAGCATTAAAATAGTATTAGCAACTAAAATTTGTATCCTACTAATATAAATATGGGTATAAAATGTACATTTACATGCTTATCAACACCCCACACTTATATTTTGCTAGTCCTCGAGCAAAACAGAGATATTATGCAATAGATTTTTTTTTTTAAGAAAAATCCTAAAAAAGCGCCACTCCCCCACACTTAAACATTACATTGTCCTCAATGTAATTGAGTCATCCAACGTAAAATTAAGGTGGGAAATCTAAAATACATATGCAAAAACTAAAGAACTAAAAATAAAAGATAGAGTGCAGGGAACAAATCTGATGGGTTGACTCCCTTGAAGCGAAATGTGTTTGTTTCCCGACTTGCCAGTAGCACGTTCTCAAACAATGTGGGGTTGGTACCCCTAGATAAGCTGTGAATTATATATATAATGCCTGAAGAGTTGGGGATCAACCCAACTAATCTGATTAGTTGAAAACATGAACCTACAGTAAGAAAGATTAGTACCCAGAGAGATAAAACTGAATTCAATCTTATTTAAAGCATAATTCGAACCTTGAATATGAAGTAAATCAGGTTCACATGATTACTAAAGATTGTCTAAAGAATTGAACATTTATTGTACTCCCTAAATCTGGTTCTAAGTCAGCGGAAATAACTTCCACGACTGATATTTTTTAAAATTCACTCGTTGAACAAGGCCTCAATGGATCAATAATATCACGACTCTTAGACCCATTATCATCTAAAACGGTTTATTATGAATATCAAGACGAAAAAATTCATAACTTAGGGTCAAGGTAGGAGCATTCTCGACTGATGGAACTAGTCGAGAATCAGAAAAAACTAGAGGTTCTAGTTTGGGCTTCCATTTATTAGTGTCTAGCAGCGGTGTGGAGTCTAAAAAGCATTAACTTCACAAATAACACTATCATCATTAAAATCATACCCAAAATGAGCTAAGCAAACCTCTAATGCATCTTCCAAGTCTCTGCTCTGCAAAATCTTTGCGAGTGCATACTTTCTTTTCGCCCACTACTGGTTTCAATTGCAGCACTTCAATCACTAAGGTACCTAAAAAAAATCAAACAAACTGCGTAAAAAAAAAAAAAATCTAAAAGAAAAAGAAAAATAAATTATGTACAAAAACTAAAACTAAAATAAAAATAAACTATATACAATGATATCAACTAGAGAGTATTTTGCAACCAATCCCCGGCAGCGGCGCCAAAAACTTGGTAGGCTCGGAAACCTACAATAATATACTGCAAGTGCACAACGTCTAACTAGTAGACAATGGCAAGTACAGGTCGTTCCCACGAGGAGTGTGAAATACTCTACCAACTAATACCAAAAATTAAGTAATCAACAAGATAATGTTTTAAGGATTTTTAGAAATTCGGAACAAAATGAAATGATAAATAATTTAAAGATAAACAAAATGAGTGTGGGTTATTAGGGTTTTCAGTTTCCACCAATTAATTATGCAAATTCACTATTCGTTAAAAATAAATTCCATGCATTTTCAAATATTGTTTCTCCGCTATAGTTTTCTTCGCTTCATGGATAGCGATTCTAAAGCATTACCTATCAATCCTAAAGCATGTCACGTCAAGGGATTTAATCAAAGCACGCCATATCAATTGAAAATCATAAATAATCAATGAAATCACATGAACAATAAAATACCAAGCTATATGAAGAAAAACTACTAGTCATTCAAATCATTATTGAGCATATAAATATAGAGTTTACACAATTTATTGGTTTCTACCTAAACCCTAACATAACACTAGCTAAAATGGCTTTCTCAAAAGCCATAAACATATTAAAATAAACTCTCTAACTAATGAAAAATGAAGAATCAAAAACAAAACTTCAAAACCCTTCCTTTGTTGCGGGACTGTGGTCGGGTGACCCCCATTTTCATTTTGAAACAATACATAAATATAGCCCACAGATGAATTCACGTCGTCGCCACATCACCTCCCAATAGAAGTCTGCCACATGTCATGAAATACAATCCGCCCAATAATATTGTGTCGCGTGTCATAATATGACGAAACATTATAAAGTATCAGCGCATCTCCACTTTCCATAGTATATGAAACCACCAAGGAAATGAATTAATTTCATTTAAAAAGCATGATATTTTCTTGCATGTGTTGGGCCCACCTTAACTGTATTTGCACAAATGACGTCATTTGGTCTCAAACATTCCTTCAGATTCTTTTTATATATATATATATATATCAAGAGAACTTATGTAAGGACAAGATATGTTAATCTTTCCTTTTTCTTCATTTGCACTTCATTTGCACGTGGTCATGGAGATATTCTTCCATTCTTATGCTAACAATAATAAAGTCACTCTTGACCAATCTTAGGTGGCATTAGTGTGATGAAGTCGACTCGCTTCACCATGCATTAATTGAAGAGAAATTAAAACTTGTCTGCCCATTGTGACCTCGGCTGTGAAATAGTTATATGCTGCTGATAATATGGAGATACCATGCCAACATAATAAGTGTTGCTGATATATAGAGATACCAGACCAGCATAATAAGTGCTACTGATATATAGAAATACCAGGCCAACATAATAAGTGTTGCTGATATATAGAAATACCAGGCCAACATATTTGATCATTGTGGTTGCTGATATATGGAAATACCAGGCCAACCACGTTTCATCATTGTGATTGCTGATATATGGAAATACCAGGCCAACCACATTTCATCATTATGGTTGCTGATATAGGGAAATACCAGGCCAACCGTATTTTGCAATTTTCGTCGCAAACACCATTAAGTCTCATATTTGCTGTTTATTCCCTGGATGATCGAATTCACTTGTACTTTCTACAAAAGCATTAAAATAGTATTAGCAACTAAAATTTTGTATCCTACTAATATAAATATGGGTATAAAATGTACCATTTACATGCTTATCAACACCTCCACACTTATTTTGCTAGTCCTCGAGCAAAACAGAGATATTATGCAATAGATTTTTTTTTTTTTAGAAAAATCCTAAAAAAAGCGCCACTCCCCCACACTTAAACATTACATTGTCCTCAATGTAATTGAGTCATCCAACGTAAAATTAAGGTGGGAAACTAAAATACATATGCAAAAACTAAAGAACTAAAAAAAAGATAGAGTGCAGGGAACAAATCTGATGGGTTGACTCCCTTGAAGCGAAATGTGTTTGTTTCCCGACTTGCCAGTAGCACGTTCTCAAACAATGTGGGGTTGGTACCCCTAGATAAGCTGAATTATTATATAATGCCTGAAGAGTTGGGGATCAGCCCAACTAATCTGATTAGTTGAAAACATGAACCTACAGTAAGAAAGATTAGTACCCAGAGAGATAAAACTGAATTCAATCTTATTTAAAGCATAATTCGAACCTTGAATATGAAGTAAATCAGGTTCACATATGATTACTAAAGATTGTCTAAAGAATTGAACATTATTGTACTCCCTAAATCTGGTTCTAAGTCAGCGGAAATAACTTCCACGACTGATATTTTTTAAAATTCACTCGTTGAACAAGGCCTCAATGGATCAATAATATCACGACTCTTAGACCCATTATCATCTAAAACGGTTTTATTATGAATATCAAGACGAAAAAATTCATAACTTAGGGTCAAGGTAGGAGCATTCTCGACTGATGGAACTAGTCGAGAATCAGAAAAAACTAGAGGTTCTAGTTTGGGCTTCCATTTATTAGTGTCTAGCAGCGGTGTGGAGTCTAACAAAGCATTAACTTCACAAATAACACTATCATCATTAAAATCATACCCAAAATGAGCTAAGCAAACCTCTAATGCATCTTCCAAGTCTCTCTTGCAAAATCTTTGCGAGTGCATACTTTCTTTTCGCCCACTACTGGTTTCAATTGCAGCACTTCAATCACTAAGGTACCTAAAAAAAATCAAACAAACTGCGTTAAAAGAAACTAAAAAAAATCTAAAAGAAAAAGAAAAATAAATTATGTACAAAAACTAAAACTAAAATAAAAATAAACTATATACAATGATATCAACTAGAGAGTATTTTGCAACCAATCCCCGGCAGCGGCGCCAAAAACTTGGTAGGCTCGGAAACCTACAATAATATACTGCAAGTGCACAACGTCTAACTAGTAGACAATGGCAAGTACAGGTCGTTCCCACGAGGAGTGTGAAATACTCTACCAACTAATACCAAAAATTAAGTAATCAACAAGATAATGTTTTAAGGATTTTTAGAAATTCGGAACAAAATGAAATGATAAATAATTTAAAGATAAACAAAATGAGTGTGGGTTATTAGGGTTTTCAGTTTCCACCAATTAATTATGCAAATTCACTATTCGTTAAAAATAAATTCCATGCATTTTCAAATATTGTTTCTCCGCTATAGTTTTCTTCGCTTCATGGATAGCGATTCTAAAGCATTACCTATCAATCCTAAAGCATGTCACGTCAAGGGATTTAATCAAAGCACGCCATATCAATTGAAAATCATAAATAATCAATGAAATCACATGAACAATAAAATACCAAGCTATATGAAGAAAAACTACTAGTCATTCAAATCATTATTGAGCATATAAATATAGAGTTTACACAATTTATTGGTTTCTACCTAAACCCTAACATAACACTAGCTAGAAATGGCTTTCTCAAAAGCCATAAACATATTAAAACTAAACTCTAACTAATGAAAAATGAAGAATCAAAAACAAAACTTCAAAACCCTTCCTTTGTTGCGGGACTGTGGTCGGGTGACCCCCATTTTCATTTTGAAACAATACATAAATATAGCCCACAGATGAATTCACGTCGTCGCCACATCACCTCCTAATAGAAGTCTGCCACATGTCATGAAATACAATCCGCCCAATAATATTGTGTCGCGTGTCATAATATGACGAAACATTATAAAGTATCAGCGCATCTCCACTTTCCATAGTATATGAAACCACCAAGGAAATGAATTAATTTCATTTAAAAAGCATGATATTTTCTTGCATGTGTTGGGCCCACCTTAACTGTATTTGCACAAATGACGTCATTTGGTCTCAAACATTCCTTCAGATTCTTTTTATATATATATATATCAAGAGAACTTATGTAAGGACAAGATATGTTAATCTTTCCTTTTTCTTCATTTGCATTTCATTTGCACGTGGTCATGGAGATGATATTCTTCCATTCTTATGCTAACAATAATAAAGTCACTCTTGACCAATCTTAGGTGGCATTAGTGTGATGAAGTCGACTCGCTTCACCATGCATTAATTGAAGAGAAAATTAAAACTTGTATGCCCATTGTGACCTCGGCTGTGAAATAGTTATATGCTGCTGATATATATGGAGAAACCATGCCAACATAATAAGTGTTGCTGATATATAGAGATACCTGACCAGCATAATAAGTGCTACTGATATATAGAAATACCAGGCCAACATAATAAGTGCTGCTGATATATAGAAATACCAGGCCAACATATTTGATCATTGTGGTTGCTGATATATGGAAATACCAGGCCAACCCCATTTCATCATTGTGGTTGCTGATACATGGAAATACCAAGCCAACCACGTTTCATCATTGTGATTGCTGATATATGGAAATACCAGGCCAACCACATTTCATCATTATGGTTGCTGATATAGGGAAATACCAGGCCAACCGTATTTTGCAATTTTGTCGCAAACACCATTAAGTCTCATAATTTGCTGTTTATTCCCTGGATGATCGAATTCACTTGTACTTTCTACAAAAGCATTAAAATAGTATTAGCAACTAAAATTTTGTATCCTACCTAATATAAATATGGGTATAAAATGTACCATTTACATGCTTATCAACACCTCCACACTTATATTTTGCTAGTCCTCGAGCAAAACAGAGATATTATGCAATAGATTTTAATTTTTTTTAAGAAAAATCCTAAAAAAAGCGCCACTCCCCCACACTTAAACATTACATTGTCCTCAATGTAATTGAGTCATCCAACGTAAAAATTAAGGTGGGAAACTCTAAAATACATATGCAAAAACTAAAGAACTAAAAATAAAAGATAGAGTGCAGGGAACAAATCTGATGGGTTGACTCCCTTGAAGCGAAATGTGTTTGTTTCCCGACTTGCCAGTAGCACGTTCTCAAACAATGTGGGGTTGGTACCCCTAGATAAGCTGTGAATTATATATATAATGCCTGAAGAGTTGGGGATCAGCCCAACTAATCTGATTAGTTGAAAACATGAACCTACAGTAAGAAAGATTAGTACCCAGAGAGATAAAACTGAATTCAATCTTATTTAAAGCATAATTCGAACCTTGAATATGAAGTAAATCAGGTTCACATATGATTACTAAAGATTGTCTAAAGAATTGAACATTTATTGTACTCCCTAAATCTGGTTCTAAGTCAGCGGAAATAACTTCCACGACTGATATTTTTTAAAATTCACTCGTTGAACAAGGCCTCAATGGATCAATAATATCACGACTCTTAGACCCATTATCATCTAAAACGGTTTTATTATGAATATCAAGACGAAAAAATTCATAACTTAGGGTCAAGGTAGGAGCATTCTCGACTGATGGAACTAGTCGAGAATCAGAAAAAACTAGAGGTTCTAGTTTGGGCTTCCATTTATTAGTGTCTAGCAGCGGTGTGGAGTCTAACAAAGCATTAACTTCACAAATAACACTATCATCATTAAAATCATACCCAAAATGAGCTAAGCAAACCTCTAATGCATCTTCCAAGTCTCTCTTGCAAAATCTTTGCGAGTGCATACTTTCTTTTCGCCCACTACTGGTTTCAATTGCAGCACTTCAATCACTAAGGTACCTAAAAAAAATCAAACAAACTGCGTAAAAAGAAACAAAAAAAATCTAAAAGAAAAAGAAAAATAAATTATGTACAAAAACTAAAACTAAAATAAAAATAAACTATATACAATGATATCAACTAGAGAGTATTTTGCAACCAATCCCCGGCAGCGGCGCCAAAAACTTGGTAGGCTCGGAAACCTACAATAATATACTGCAAGTGCACAACGTCTAACTAGTAGACAATGGCAAGTACAGGTCGTTCCCACGAGGAGTGTGAAATACTCTACCAACTAATACCAAAAATTAAGTAATCAACAAGATAATGTTTTAAGGATTTTTAGAAATTCGGAACAAAATGAAATGATAAATAATTTAAAGATAAACAAAATGAGTGTGGGTTATTAGGGTTTTCAGTTTCCACCAATTAATTATGCAAATTCACTATTCGTTAAAAATAAATTCCATGCATTTTCAAATATTGTTTCTCCGCTATAGTTTTCTTCGCTTCATGGATAGCGATTCTAAAGCATTACCTATCAATCCTAAAGCATGTCACGTCAAGGGATTTAATCAAAGCACGCCATATCAATTGAAAATCATAAATAATCAATGAAATCACATGAACAATAAAATACCAAGCTATATGAAGAAAAACTACTAGTCATTCAAATCATTATTGAGCATATAAATATAGAGTTTACACAATTTATTGGTTTCTACCTAAACCCTAACATAACACTAGCTAAAAATGGCTTTCTCAAAAGCCATAAACATATTAAAACTAAACTCTAACTAATGAAAAATGAAGAATCAAAAACAAAACTTCAAAACCCTTCCTTTGTTGCGGGACTGTGGTCGGGTGACCCCCATTTTCATTTTGAAACAATACATAAATATAGCCCACAGATGAATTCACGTCGTCGCCACATCACCTCCCAATAGAAGTCTGCCACATGTCATGAAATACAATCCGCCCAATAATATTGTGTCGCGTGTCATAATATGACGAAACATTATAAAGTATCAGCGCATCTCCACTTTCCATAGTATATGAAACCACCAAGGAAATGAATTAATTTCATTTAAAAAGCATGATATTTTCTTGCATGTGTTGGGCCCACCTTAACTGTATTTGCACAAATGACGTCATTTGGTCTCAAACATTCCTTCAGATTCTTTTTATATATATATATATATATATCAAGAGAACTTATGTAAGGACAAGATATGTTAATCTTTCCTTTTTCTTCATTTGCACTTCATTTGCACGTGGTCATGGAGATGATATTCTTCCATTCTTATGCTAACAATAATAAAGTCACTCTTGACCAATCTTAGGTGGCATTAGTGTGATGAAGTCGACTCGCTTCACCATGCATTAATTGAAGAGAAAATTAAAACTTGTCTGCCCATTGTGACCTCGGCTGTGAAATAGTTATATGCTGCTGATATATATGGAGATACCATGCCAACATAATAAGTGTTGCTGATATATAGAGATACCAGACCAGCATAATAAGTGCTACTGATATATAGAAATACCAGGCCAACATAATAAGTGTTGCTGATATATAGAAATACCAGGCCAACATATTTGATCATTGTGGTTGCTGATATATGGAAATACCAGGCCAACCACGTTTCATCATTGTGATTGCTGATATATGGAAATACCAGGCCAACCACATTTCATCATTATGGTTGCTGATATAGGGAAATACAAGGCCAACCGTATTTTGCAATTTTCGTCGCAAACACCATTAAGTCTCATAATTTGCTGTTTATTCCCTGGATGATCGAATTCACTTGTACTTTCTACAAAAGCATTAAAATAGTATTAGCAACTAAAATTTTGTATCCTATCTAATATAAATATGGGTATAAAATGTACCATTTACATGCTTATCAACACCTCCACACTTATATTTTGCTAGTCCTCGAGCAAAACAGAGATATTATGCAATAAATTTTTTTTTTTTTTTAGAAAAATCCTAAAAAAAGCGCCACTCCCCCACACTTAAACATTACATTGTCCTCAATGTAATTGAGTCATCCAACGTAAAAATTAAGGTGGGAAACTCTAAAATACATATGCAAAAACTAAAGAACTAAAAATAAAAGATAGAGTGCAGGGAACAAATCTGATGGGTTGACTCCCTTGAAGCGAAATGTGTTTGTTTCCCGACTTGCCAGTAGCACGTTCTCAAACAATGTGGGGTTGGTACCCCTAGATAAGCTGTGAATTATATATATAATGCCTGAAGAGTTGGGGATCAGCCCAACTAATCTGATTAGTTGAAAACATGAACCTACAGTAAGAAAGATTAGTACCCAGAGAGATAAAACTGAATTCAATCTTATTTAAAGCATAATTCGAACCTTGAATATGAAGTAAATCAGGTTCACATATGATTACTAAAGATTGTCTAAAGAATTGAACATTTATTGTACTCCCTAAATCTGGTTCTAAGTCAGCGGAAATAACTTCCACGACTGATATTTTTTAAAATTCACTCGTTGAACAAGGCCTCAATGGATCAATAATATCACGACTCTTAGACCCATTATCATCTAAAACGGTTTTATTATGAATATCAAGACGAAAAAATTCATAACTTAGGGTCAAGGTAGGAGCATTCTCGACTGATGGAACTAGTCGAGAATCAGAAAAAACTAGAGGTTCTAGTTTGGGCTTCCATTTATTAGTGTCTAGCAGCGGTGTGGAGTCTAACATAGCATTAACTTCACAAATAACACTATCATCATTAAAATCATACCCAAAATGAGCTAAGCAAACCTCTAATGCATCTTCCAAGTCTCTCTTGCAAAATCTTTGCGAGTGCATACTTTCTTTTCGCCCACTACTGGTTTCAATTGCAGCACTTCAATCACTAAGGTACCTAAAAAAAATCAAACAAACTGCGTAAAAAGAAACTAAAAAAAATCTAAAAGAAAAAGAAAAATAAATTATGTACAAAAACTAAAACTAAAATAAAAATAAACTATATACAATGATATCAACTAGAGAGTATTTTGCAACCAATCCCCGGCAGCGGCGCCAAAAACTTGGTAGGCTCGGAAACCTACAATAATATACTGCAAGTGCACAACGTCTAACTAGTAGACAATGGAAAGTACAGGTCGTTCCCACGAGGAGTGTGAAATACTCTACCAACTAATACCAAAAATTAAGTAATCAACAAGATAATGTTTTAAGGATTTTTAGAAATTCGGAACAAAATGAAATGATAAATAATTTAAAGATAAACAAAATGAGTGTGGGTTATTAGGGTTTTCAGTTTCCACCAATTAATTATGCAAATTCACTATTCGTTAAAAATAAATTCCATGCATTTTCAAATATTGTTTCTCCGCTATAGTTTTCTTCGCTTCATGGATAGCGATTCTAAAGCATTACCTATCAATCCTAAAGCATGTCACGTCAAGGGATTTAATCAAAGCACGCCATATCAATTGAAAATCATAAATAATCAATGAAATCACATGAACAATAAAATACCAAGCTATATGAAGAAAAACTACTAGTCATTCAAATCATTATTGAGCATATAAATATAGAGTTTACACAATTTATTGGTTTCTACCTAAACCCTAACATAACACTAGCTAAAAATGGCTTTCTCAAAAGCCATAAATATATTAAAACTAAACTCTAACTAATGAAAAATGAAGAATCAAAAACAAAACTTCAAAACCCTTCCTTTGTTGCGGGACTGTGGTCGGGAGACCCCCATTTTCATTTTGAAACAATACATAAATATAGCCCACAGATGAATTCACGTCGTCGCCACATCACCTCCCAATAGAAGTCTGCCACATGTCATGAAATACAATCCGCCCAATAATATTGTGTCGCGTGTCATAATATGACGAAACATTATAAAGTATCAGCGCATCTCCACTTTCCATAGTATATGAAACCACCAAGGAAATGAATTAATTTCATTTAAAAAGCATGATATTTTCTTGCATGTGTTGGGCCCACCTTAACTGTATTTGCACAAATGACGTCATTTGGTCTCAAACATTCCTTCAGATTCTTTTTATATATATATATATATATCAAGAGAACTTATGTAAGGACAAGATATGTTAATCTTTCCTTTTTCTTCATTTGCACTTCATTTGCACGTGGTCATGGAGATGATATTCTTCCATTCTTATGCTAACAATAATAAAGTCACTCTTGACCAATCTTAGGTGGCATTAGTGTGATGAAGTCGACTCGCTTCACCATGCATTAATTGAAGAGAAAATTAAAACTTGTCTGCCCATTGTGACCTCGGCTGTGAAATAGTTATATGCTGCTGATATATATGGAGATACCATGCCAACATAATAAGTGTTGCTGATATATAGAGATACCAGACCAGCATAATAAGTGCTACTGATATATAGAAATACCAGGCCAACATAATAAGTGTTGCTGATATATAGAAATACCAGGCCAACATATTTGATCATTGTGGTTGCTGATATATGGAAATACCAGGCCAACCACGTTTCATCATTGTGATTGCTGATATATGGAAATACCAGGCCAACCACATTTCATCATTATGGTTGCTGATATAGGGAAATACCAGGCCAACCGTATTTTGCAATTTTCGTCGCAAACACCATTAAGTCTCATAATTTGCTGTTTATTCCCTGGATGATCGAATTCACTTGTACTTTCTACAAAAGCATTAAAATAGTATTAGCAACTAAAATTTTGTATCCTATCTAATATAAATATGGGTATAAAATGTACCATTTACATGCTTATCAACACCTCCACACTTATATTTTGCTAGTCCTCGAGCAAAACAGAGATATTATGCAATAAATTTTTTTTTTTTTAGAAAAATCCTAAAAAAAGCGCCACTCCCCCACACTTAAACATTACATTGTCCTCAATGTAATTGAGTCATCCAACGTAAAAATTAAGGTGGGAAACTCTAAAATACATATGCAAAAACTAAAGAACTAAAAATAAAAGATAGAGTGCAGGGAACAAATCTGATGGGTTGACTCCCTTGAAGCGAAATGTGTTTGTTTCCCGACTTGCCAGTAGCACGTTCTCAAACAATGTGGGGTTGGTACCCCTAGATAAGCTGCGAATTATATATATAATGCCTGAAGAGTTGGGGATCAGCCCAACTAATCTGATTAGTTGAAAACATGAACCTACAGTAAGAAAGATTAGTACCCAGAGAGATAAAACTGAATTCAATCTTATTTAAAGCATAATTCGAACCTTGAATATGAAGTAAATCAGGTTCACATATGATTACTAAAGATTGTCTAAAGAATTGAACATTTATTGTACTCCCTAAATCTGGTTCTAAGTCAGCGGAAATAACTTCCACGACTGATATTTTTTAAAATTCACTCGTTGAACAAGGCCTCAATGGATCAATAATATCACGACTCTTAGACCCATTATCATCTAAAACGGTTTTATTATGAATATCAAGACGAAAAAATTCATAACTTAGGGTCAAGGTAGGAGCATTCTCGACTGATGGAACTAGTCGAGAATCAGAAAAAACTAGAGGTTCTAGTTTGGGCTTCCATTTATTAGTGTCTAGCAGCGGTGTGGAGTCTAACAAAGCATTAACTTCACAAATAACACTATCATCATTAAAATCATATCCAAAATGAGCTAAGCAAACCTCTAATGCATCTTCCAAGTCGCTCTTGCAAAATCTTTGCGAGTGCATACTTTCTTTTCGCCCACTACTGGTTTCAATTGCAGCACTTCAATCACTAAGGTACCTAAAAAAAAAATCAAACAAACTGCGTTAAAAGAAACTAAAAAAAATCTAAAAGAAAAATAAAAATAAATTATGTACAAAAACTAAAACTAAAATAAAAATAAACTATATACAATGATATCAATTAGAGAGTATTTTGCAACCAATTCCCGGCAGCGGCGCCAAAAACTTGGTAGGCTCGGAAACCTACAATAATATACTGCAAGTGCACAGCGTCTAACTAGTAGACAATGGCAAGTACAGGTCGTTCCCACGAGGAGTGTGAAATACTCTACCAACTAATACCAAAAATTAAGTAATCAACAAGATAATGTTTTAAGGATTTTTAGAAATTCGGAACAAAATGAAATGATAAATAATTTAAAGATAAACAAAATGAGTGTGGGTTATTAGGGTTTTCAGTTTCCACCAATTAATTATGCAAATTCACTATTCGTTAAAAATAAATTCCATGCATTTTCAAATATTGTTTCTCCGCTATAGTTTTCTTCGCTTCATGGATAGCGATTCTAAAGCATTACCTATCAATCCTAAAGCATGTCACGTCAAGGAATTTAATCAAAGCACGCCATATCAATTGAAAAGCATAAATAATCAATGAAATCACATGAACAATAAAATACCAAGCTATATGAAGAAAAACTACTAGTCATTCAAATCATTATTGAGCATATAAATATAGAGTTTACACAATTTATTGGTTTCTACCTAAACCCTAACATAACACTAGCTAGAAATGGCTTTCTCAAAAGCCATAAACATATTAAAACTAAACTCTAACTAATGAAAAATGAAGAATCAAAAACAAAACTTCAAAACCCTTCCTTTGTTGCGGGACTGTGGTCGGGTGCCCCCCATTTTCATTTTGAAACAATACATAAATATAGCCCACAGATGAATTCACGTCGTCGCCACATCACCTCCCAATAGAAGTCTGCCACATGTCATGAAATACAATCCGCCCAATAATATTGTGTCGCGTGTCATAATATGACGAAACATTATAAAGTATCAGCGCATCTCCACTTTCCATAGTATATGAAACCACCAAGGAAATGAATTAATTTCATTTAAAAAGCATGATATTTTCTTGCATGTGTTGGGCCCACCTTAACTGTATTTGCACAAATGACGTCATTTGGTCTCAAACATTCCTTCAGATTATTTTTATATATATATATATCAAGAGAACTTATGTAAGGACAAGATATGTTAATCTTTCCTTTTTCTTCATTTGCACTTCATTTGCACGTGGTCATGGAGATGATATTCTTCCATTCTTATGCTAACAATAATAAAGTCACTCTTGACCAATCTTAGGTGGCATTAGTGTGATGAAGTCGACTCGCTTCACCATGCATTAATTGAAGAGAAAATTAAAACTTGTCTGCCCATTGTGACCTCGGCTGTGAAATAGTTATATGCTGCTGATATATATGGAGATACCATGCCAACATAATAAGTGTTGCTGATATATAGAGATACCAGACCAGCATAATAAGTGCTACTGATATATAGAAATACCAGGCCAACATAATAAGTATTGCTGATATATAGAAATACCAGGCCAACATATTTGATCATTGTGGTTGCTGATATATGGAAATACCAGGCCAACCCCATTTCATCATTGTGGTTGCTGATACATGGAAATACCAGGCCAACCACGTTTCATCATTGTGATTGCTGATATATGGAAATACCATGCAGACCACATTTCATCATTATGGTTGCTGATATATGGAAATATCAGGCCAACCACATTTTGCAATTTTCGTCGCAAACACCATTAAGTCTCATATTTTGCTGTTTATTCGCTGGATGATCGAATTCACTTGTACTTTCTACAAAAGCACTAAAATAGTATTAGCAACTAAAATTTTGTATCCTAGCTAATATAAATATGGGTATAAAATGTATCATTTACATGCTTATCAGGTATAACTGTAAAAAATACCTAAGAATACTCCTTTCCATTGGTTACCTTAAGAATTGTGCAAACTTGAACTAGGTCATTTAATAGTGGGACGGAGGGAGTAGCTTTTTCGAGCCAAAGTTGTCCGGACATTAATTTGCAGGAAATAGTGTGTGAAAATCATCTTGAAACTAAACTTTTAACACTTGGGGGTAACAATAAAAAAAACAACAACAACCCTTTAGGCGTCGATTGTTCAAATCAAATTGGTTGTCTCACTTTTTTTTTTCTTTTTTTTGAATCCTAATTTGAGACATACAATAAAATATTAGGGAATATAGATTTAGACAGAATTAGGTCATGGAATTGTAATTGTGTATATCCTCCTTTTCACCAATTCTTAATATATTAGGAAATACTAATTAGTTCTAATAACAATATATTAGAGTGAGTTTGGTCTAGTTGACTTAGTCAACTGTCTATTTGGTCATTTTTTCAAATTTATTTTATTGTTTGGTCTTAAATATTACTGTTCGGTCCTAATGGCAAAAATATTTTTATTTTTATTTTTATTTTTTCTCTCTCTTAATAAAAATATATAAATAAAAGGGCTATTATGTGTTTCCTCCCCTCCCAAGATCGCTAATTAGCGTTTCCTCCCAAAAAAATTGAAATTAGTATTTCCTCCCGTCTCACTTTTTCCATCCATTGCTTGGTTAGCCGAGTTAGCATAAATGTAGAAGTGAA
This sequence comes from Papaver somniferum, assembly GCF_003573695.1. Classification (NCBI taxonomy): domain Eukaryota; kingdom Viridiplantae; phylum Streptophyta; class Magnoliopsida; order Ranunculales; family Papaveraceae; genus Papaver; species Papaver somniferum. The sequence continues at coordinate 216,261,909 of NC_039362.1, forward strand.
AAAACCAAACACGTGTTATTCAAAATACCCAAAATATCCTCTATTTTCCTTAAATATTTTTATTATATTTTTTCTCGCTCCTCAATCTTCTTCCCTTCGTTCAAGGTACTTAAAAATTCCTAACAAGAAATTCTTTCAAATCCTGATCAAATCTATCGTATCAATAGTTCGTAACACAATATTTTACACATTACGCCGTATTACAAATTCCAATCTCATCACCAACTCCACTTTCGATTTCCCAATTTGAATAAAGCTGAATTTGAACTGCTGTTGTCAATGTTGGTAGTAGATTACAAAATCCACGTTTCCTAACCCATTCTAAATTCCCGTCGTAGCCATGGCTACAGAAGCAACAAGATCTGCTACAATCATGTCCAAAAACTTTCCTTCTACTGATATTTACGGTAAGAAGTTTCATTAATAACTCACCAAAATCTTGCACCACATGCTCAATTGAAACTAAAACAGATCCTAACCCATGTATAATCAACGTTTGATTATTCTCTTTAAACTTTCACCAATCGGTTAATACTTGAGCCACAGATCCCATCTTCAATTCTTCCGTGTTCTTCAGCTTCTCAATCATGTCCTGATACTTTGAAAACAATCGCACGAAATCGTATCAACAAATTGTTTCCTTATCCGATGTTTCTAGGTGCAGCAAACAACCCATGTCTTATATTCTCGCCAATTAATCATATATGTTACCAACTTCAAATCCATCGAAGACCCAAATTTCCTTTTAGAGAAAAACTTGCAAACCCATTCATTCGCAGTCTGTTTCCTAGTATGGCTCATGATAATATTCGAAGATTGTTCCAATTAGGTTCAGTTATGAATAGATCGGCTTGGATTCATTGGGATGTGATAATCAATCGATTACAATAGGTTTACATAATTTTTTTCCAAATTTCAAAGGGAAGAAGATGAGATTAGGCATTTAACCTATGTGAGCACGAGAGGGCAATTTAGGTAGTTCATGAAACACGTGTACAATCTACGCCTCGCATGCACAGGTGTTGACTTAGTTAACAGAGCAACGGATGGAAAAGCTAACGACGGGAGGAAACACTAATTTCAATCTTTTTGGGGAGGAAACACTAATTAGTGATCTTGGGAAGGGAGGAAACACAAAATATCCCTAAATAAAAACTTAAAAGTGAAATATCTTTTAAACCACATGTCCAAAAATGAAAAACAATATATCTTCGGTAAGCCCTCGACGAGAGCTTTCCAACGAGTACCATTGTTGCTATATTTCAGAGCTTTTGATTTTTAACTTATCCTTTAGCTAAAAATTAACTACTATACTAGCTAGTTCATTCTAAAAAGTGAATCTTTTGGATGAAATAACATATGAGTTCATTATACAAAATGAATTGGTATAATGAATTACTATTACGAGGTCATTCTACCATATGAAATACCATTATGAGTTTATTCTACAATATGAACTCATATCACGAGTTTATTCTACAATACGAACTCCTATCATGGGTACATTCTACAATATAAACTACCATTTACGAGTTCATTTTATAATATGAACTACCATAATGAACAACTATTACGAGTTCATTCTACAATATGAACTACCATAATTATAATTACGAGTTCATTTTACAACATGAACTATAATAAGAATGAATTACCATTGCGACTTCATTCTTCAAAATGAAATACTATTATGAGTTCATTCTACAAAATAAATTGCTAGTATATACGAGTTCATTCTACGAAATAAACTGCTTGAACTAGAATGAACTAGATGTTCAACAATATTGTTCATTCTCAAATATAAACCACTATTATATCGAAAAAAATTTAAGTTCCAAAACATAATTTAATGAGTACTCGTTGTGTAGATCTCGTCAAGAACTTTCCATATAAAATTTATTAATTTTCGGCTTATATTTTGAAAAATATTTAATTTCTAATTTTTTATTTATTTATTAATGTTAAGAAGAGAGAGAAATTGGTAGAAACAAAATAAAGAAGAAAGAAAAAACTATATGTAAGTCAGGCGAGGAAGAAGGAAAATAAGAGAGAAAAAAGTACTTTATATATTTTAATATTTTCGAATAAATAAGGACCAAACAGAACTCCCCTTTTATTGGTGAACCAAACTAACTTAGGACCACATAAAATAATACCAAAAAATATTTTCCCTTTTTTAATAGTACCCTTATTTGATTAAGGGTTAATGTCTTTTAATTGGGTACTTTTGATTAGTTAATTAATCTTTTTTTGAAGTTTTGTTTTCTAATTTTCTTTAATTCTTTTTTTACTTTTATTTTTCTTTTCTTCTTTCTTCTCTCATGGAAAGGATATGTCCATATCCCACAAACCCAAGTAATACTTTTTTGTATTTGATTTATGATTATGATTAAATCGAAAGAACATGATTTTACTACAGCTACAGAGCGAAGTTCGACGGACAGTTGAAAAAAATTATCAACCAAACTGCTTATTTTTTTCATTTTGTGTTGATGAATGGTTCAGATGATAATTAAACAAAAAGTGTTAGTTGAACTTCAGTTTATGTAGAACAATGTTATGTTCGGTTGTCCTATTTTTTACTCGAATCTGCCGAACCTAAGCTTTACGGTTACAAAGTTAATTTCGACGGATAACTTGTCAGCCGAACCTAGGTATGTATTTATAAGGAAAGTTTCGGTTGACAAGTTATCAGCTGAACCTCTCAGTATTCTTCATATATGAGGATCATCGATGGTTCGGCTAACACGTTATCATCCAAACATAGGTTTTATAAATAAATCAAGCTTACGAAACATAGTTTGGACAACTTAGACAAGATAAATGACGCTCCATATTTATTCTTGGGAAAGCTAAATCGGTGGTTGTGGTTATTTACATCATTATTATACTCCCTCCGTTTCAAAAAGATTGGCCGCTTTGACTTTGTCAAAATATTAACGAGACCATAGTATTTTACTTAACTACCCATGTTTATTTCGATAAAACTGTTAGCAATGAAGACTACCTAAATTTGTTCAAATAAAGGAGTTCATTTTAGAGAGAGAGTCTCCGGCGGCAACCCCCGGGAAGTCCCTGTGAAGGAACTAGGGTTCTTTTGATCAATCATTTTTCTTCTTTGTTTCTTCTTGAGGGTGAAGGATTACTCTTATCCTTGCCTGTCCTGTTTCTGTGGATCATTATCATCGGGTTTTTGGCATGGTTTTTAGGGTTTTCAATGCATAGAACTCGTTCTTCTTTGTGCCCTAGCATCTCTAAGGATTATCAATCTGGTTCCTTTATCTATTTCCCCTTTAGAGGTTACGATGCATGCAAGGATGGCGTGGGGGGAAGAGGATTAGTGAGAGACTCACTGGTGAAACATCTGAATGATAAGCACTTTTTGCATGGGAAGGAGAAAGACCGATGCAGAGATAGGCTTGCAATTCACGAGGTGTACCAAGCATGGGAAGTCGCTTTGTCGCAACTTCAAATGTGGCTCTGTACAGAGTGTATGCATATTCATTCCTAGAGTATAGATCGTGTAAGTCTCATCTTCTTCCTTGTCCTTGGAATGGTAATAAGGCAGAATTTATCATTCATGGTCTGGTTTGTACTTCTCCATCTACTGTTGCTATCATTGATGACGTTAATGAACCTGTTGATTCTTCTGAAAGCTTGCCATGCCTTAATTTAGAGCTGCTCGATAGGGTTTTCCATCTGCAGTTTAAAACTGTAAATACATCCCCCCTAAGTGCAAACTGGAATTATCTAGGGTCTTGAAGTTCACTTTGGACAGGGTGTTGGCTAACCCCCGAGTTATTTCCAACTAGGTGTGACCATTACTTCTTCCTGTTTGTGTCTTGCACTTGTATGTTCCTACAAACAATTATGAGTAAAAATCCGGGATTCAGAAGAAGTTACAGATAGCTTCTATCGATCGTTTCATTTTGCTGTGGTACAGTGGTATGAGCCGGATGGATGTTTCAAGTTGATTTGTGACTTATTGATCGAGCAACAACGGCCCAAACAGACGCAGCGGAGGAAGAGTAATAACCAAGAGGCTCCCAAATTGAGAGTGTTTAGAGAAAATATTCGAAGTGGCATGTTCACAGGTGCCATTAAGGTTCTTACATCTACTGGTATTTCACATGTTGGGGATGACACTTTGATAAGTTTAATTGATAAACACCCTTACGCTCATCCTCCCACCATCCCCACTACTCCGGCAATTATAGGCAATGTAATATCTTCTAATGAAGCCATCTTCTAATCTCCTCTAGGCAGTGTTAATAACATTGTTATCATTCTTGGGTCGAATGATTTTCCTCCCCTGATTGTTTCAGGAGCTAAATAAATAAACCCAGGAAATAAAAATTTTAGTGATATCTCATGCTTATCAGATCCGTCGATTTCTTCACCTTCATAAATAATGGTAGCCTATGAGGAACCAAATATCAGAGGATGTTCATCTTTTGCTTCTTTTACTTCAGGTGAGCTACAAACTCATGTAGATCTGTGCAATTCTTTGGTTGTTGGCTATTTTTTGGCAAAAAGCATTCATTTTCATTTGTGAAAGATCAATTAACCTCTCTGTGGAAAACAAAAGGAGATTTCTCTATGACAATACATGGAGAACAAGCTTTTGTATTTAGATTTTCACATGAAGAAGACAAAACAAAGGTTTTAGAAATTGGGTTTGTACATATTGCTAGTAAGCTCTTCCTGATTTGTCCTTGGACACCTTTTATAGAACAAAAAATTGAATCAATTAATATTGTTCCTGTTTGGATGATCTTAAGAGGTGTTCCTTTACATCTTTGGAACGCTACTGGTTTTTCAAAGATTGCTAGTTTTGTGGGGAAACCTATCATGACAGATACCCCAACTGTAATGAAGACAAAAATGGCTTTTGCAAAAATTTGTGTAGAGATTGATGCTGACTGCAAATATCCAACAAAGTTTCCTTTTCGAATAGATGATAAGAAATATGAAGTGACAGCAGAATACTCCTGGAAACCATCCTCATGTTGTCATTGTAAAAACTTTGGTCATTTGAGTCATAATTGCGGCTCTAACTCAAAGTCTAAGCATACAAAAAAATGGGTTCCTCCTATTGCACCTTCAACTACAGGTGAACCAAGCTCCGTTACTAATGAAACATCCCAAGATTATGAAATTAGAGTAGAAGATGGTAATGTAGATGAGGGAAAATTTCTATGGCAATTATGGCTCATAAGGTAACAGGTGAAACAGAAGTAATGGTAAATCAGTTGGATGCAGTTGTTTCTACCAAGCAGTGGACAACCTACACCAATAGGAAGATGATTGCAGGTAGAAAGTAAGGTATTATGCAAGTTTCTACTTGCAGCCCAAATTCTTTTGAAGCTTTGTCTGGAGAACATGAAAGTGTAAGTGAAGAAGATTTACAAAATGATTCAGAAATTAGAGAGGAGGTTATGGAAGAAGAAGAAAGTACAATGGAAGATGGAAATGAAACAAAATAAATCCATGTAGAAGGAGAGAACGTAATCCAGGTAAATCCAAATAACATCTTTGATCCTAAATTTCCTTTTGCAAGTTAAGTGAGGATGGAAATGGGATGGAAGAAATTGCAATACAAGATGTGAATGAATCTGATAAGGTTCATGGGGAAGAAAATGCTTTGAAAGATAAACCTTGCGGCGGGTCCAAGAGACAAAGTAAAGATATATTCTCAGAGTTAGCTCTTGAGTATGAAAATAGAAAACCTATGGTTGCAAAGAGTAGGAAAACGCCCAAGATAGAGAAGGAAATGAAAAAGTTAGGAGTGAAATACGATTGTAGCCATGAGGTTCTTGGTAGAGGTCATATGAAATCTGCAAAAAACAAATATTGATCTTGTGCAGTGGCTGCTTCGTCTTTGTGCGTCTTCTTTTTGTTGATCCAACCTTTGTTACGATCTTGTAAGCACATGTATGAGCTCTCTTTTTTTCTTTTTCTTGATTAATGAAGCTTAACCTTTCTCCTCAAAAAATATAAATAATAATATTTTAGACCGGGTCCTGTTAAAAATGAATTTATGAATACTAAAATCTAAGGATATATTAGAGAGTTCCTTGGAAAGTATGATTATAAACAGAAACTAGACACAAATGAAACTGACGAAAAAGGAATAGAGGACGGTCTTTCTGAAATGGAGAGTGTATCATTAATTTATTAAATAATACTTATTTTATTAATCTCTCGTTATAGATGTATTATAATTATCTTAATAAATGTACTTTTATTAAATAAATAATAAATTTGTTAATAAAGAAACGTAATACCAGCTTATAAAAAAGAAATTCAATCCATCACATTTTTTTTAATATATTTTTATCAAACAAACAATAAATTTATTAATAATCATATCAATAGAGTTACGGATGAAAGGGGTGGTGTTTAGGGGGGTGATGCATGGAGCCGGTGACGATAGTGATAATGGGTGGTTCTGGTGGTAGTGAAGGTTCAGTATGGTAGTGGGAAATTGTTTATTGTATGTCGTTAGGACACAAATGACATAATTACAGAAGTTTATTTGATTTTTTAATGTAAATGTAAGCTGGTTCTAAAACAAAAAAAAATTGTACAAACTGATCACAATTTGTCCCGAAAAAAAACCCGAAAAAAGTTGAAGGATGTTAAGGTAAATGAATTTACCATTGGGATAGTAAAGGTTTTCAGTTGGTCCTACTACATGTTTCACTCGGTGGTTTCTCCGAAATAGATATTTCGATCAACCTACCAATTATCCAAAAGGAAAATCATGGAAAACAATTTTCAGTTAATAATTAAAAAAAATGGAGAAAATTTTTCAGTTTATATAGAGCTAAAAATATTTTTGACAAGGGTTAAAAATGACAAATTTTTTTTAACTTATCATGGAGTTCGTGCAGTTACGGCACGTTTGAAGTTCTAATAAATAAACAAATTTTGGCATAACATATGTGTTCGCCATGATCTCGTTTGAGACACTATTGCGACCATATGTTTTTGAGCGTGTGTTCCAACGATGAAAGAGGTTGTGCATTAGTCTAATGATAGGGGTGCTCCACGACCAGCGGATATTTTAGTCTACAAATGGACAGCAGGTGCGATGTTTTGGATGTCACTGCGGTTTCACCATTCATGGGTGGAGGTGTTCACACTTTCCAACCAGGGCTATTTCTAAGCAATGCCATTAGATACAAGAAATATTTTGATAAATGTTTAGCGCACGGTTACGGTTTAGGCATGTTGGATTTATCGACGCTTGGCGCACTCAGGGACGATTGTATGGATTTCTTGAAAAGTTTCAATGATCATCTTTATATAATTGATGTCAATGTTAAGAAATGTAACTATTTCTTTTAGATATTAGGGATGGTTATACAAAAAAGGTGTTGGTGTTCAGTTTGTCGCTAGAATTCCAACTAGTTTTTTGTCAACCAAATAATTTCCGATTAATTAATTTATAGATGAATTAAAAAAAAAACCAGTTTGGTCATCCCCGATCCTTAAAGGCTAATGCGTTCTAGGAGGTCCGAGGTTCAAATCCCCGATGGCGCTATATTACAGTATTTGACATGAAATCTAGAGTTCGCTTGCCCCCCTTGCGACATAATCAACCCTACTATCCGCTTCGGTAATATTACAATATTTGACATGGAAGGTGGAGTTAACTTTCCCCCTTGCGACATAATAAGCCTCATTATCCGCTTCGGCTCCTTGGATGGTCCTCATGAGACTCACTGGTAGGCTAACACGACAACCTGTTCAATTAATGTAGTAGTACACCGTTGGAGCTTAGCTTATTACATGGTAGGCTACCATGTAATATTCGTTATCGAATAATATAAACAAATAGTTAAAAAAAATAGATAAATTATATTAAAAAAAAAGTTGAAGAAACATTGAAAAGGATTGGCAAAATTTTAAAAAATATATCTACAAAAAAACTAAAATTTAATAAAATTAAATAAACAAAAATAAAGAATAAGGAAAAATATTAGTGCAATTCAATAGATTCAAACGTATCTTAATAACTTAACTCTCTCTAATACACCCTTTATATCCATGGGATAGGGTTACAAATATGTATGCCCCAAAATTATTATGTATGTCCCAAATTAAGATTCTTTCTTCTTTTTAACGTTTTTTTTTGTTTTTGTTTCTCTTTCTATCACTCGTCAACTCTTCTTGTAGACGGGAAAACACTCATTATTATTATTCAATTTCATTTTAGAAGAACGCATAATTGGGAGATACCGTAATAACCTTAGAGTCATGCTAAGGAATGTTTTTTTGGAGGCGAAAGTACTAACCTACCATTTAAAACAAATAAAACTGAATCAAACCTAAATCTATTCTTCTCATACTTCCATTCCCTTTCAAATTCTCTCCTCCTTCTCTGCCATTTCCTCTCTTTGAAAACGATTTTTTTTCTCCATTATCGATTTCAACACGGTTTCATCGTTACTTCAAAAATTTCTTCGGCGATTAATTCAATTATATAAACATGCCTCCTCGAAAGAAACCTAATCATCGATAATTTTTATTTTAAAAGAACTTGTTTACGTTGGACTGTAAAATCGTAACTGAAAATTCCCAGTTACGCTCGATAATAAATTTTTTGTGTCGTCAGTGTACTTAAGGCACACTCTTTATATTTAAAATGTTGACTACAATTTCAAATTTAGAGATATTGTGTGTCGGCATGGTGAAAGTATGGATGCCATGCTGTTAGGTCCCTGTCGGCATGATATTCATGTTGTTATTATACTGAGACTAAGTTTTTACAGGCTTAATAATGGCGAATCAATAAAAAATTCAAATTTCAATACATTAATATCTATACATGCATGAGTGTTAGGTGAAACTTATATGATCAGCTTGTTTACTTTCCTGGATTGAATCTTCGCCTAAACCTTCATGATCATAAATAACTTGATTTAATGTTGTTGCATCGACAATTCAATGAAATGATTTATGCTACACATGATTAACTGTTAAATATAATAAATGAAGATTAAATTAGAAATTACATAAAATATATGGATATGGGGTACTTGGGAATTACTATTTAAAATCCTCGTTTTGTCTTATTAGCATATGCCTAATTATTTTGCATGTCCTCCAATTGTATGTTTTTTTTTGAATGAGATATGGTGTTACATCCTATAATAAGCTATCACATAACCCTTTGCTCATATTGGAAAAGATATACAACCACAGAGTTGAACCTATAATCGAAAAATATACTCATCCAGACCCTCGAACCTTATGGTCATCAAATGTGTGATACATTGATACATGAAAAAATTTCCATGTTATTTTTTCTTTTGGGGACCTATGACTTTTGGGATCTATGCGGCTGCCCGCCTAGGCCGCCTAGACCTTCAGGAAACTTGTTTTTAGGCATACTGATTTTTTTTGAGGCATACCAAATGGTGACAAAATAGGGTCACTAAATAAAAAAGAACATCACCCCTTATCCACCCTTTTTTATTAATGGAAAGTATATCCTATTTAATTAGTGTTTATGATTGTCATTAGTTAGTGTTGTTAAAGATTGATTAACGTTAAGTAATTAGTAGAAAAAAATTGTGAGAGAGTTTGGGGTTTTGAGAGGAAGAAAAAGAGAAAAAAACCTAGGTTTAAGAGAATTATGACAAATCTGAGAATTTTGTGATTCAAAATTGGTGATGAGGAACTTTATACTAATAATACACAAGTATAGTTGTATATAAGATGTTTAGTCTCCTTTCTTTGAGTTGAATTCATCAAAAAATTTGATTTTTTCGGAAATCTGTTTTGGGTTCGGCTGAAAACTAAAGGCCGAACTTTACGCTCGAAGAACCATTCGGCTTATAAATTTAAATCCGAACCCAAGTATTGAATTTTTGTTTATGGTTCGGCTCATTCAAACTCTTCTAATAGTTAGTCGAACCTTGACTTTATTCTTTGTAGTTTAAAAGGCGACTCACAGTATAATGTTCGACTCAAAATGTACCAATACCAAAACCAGTTGAACATCAATGAATATCTGAACCTATTCAAGTCAAAAATTCGGCCGAAAACCAACCAGAGTTGAATCAGACGAACCTAATATTTCCCTAAACAGCCTAGGTTCGGCTAATTATTCAAAATATTTGAACTACAATATTAAGTTCGGATAATACTTGGACATCCATTATAAGCCGAACCTAAAGCAACTTTATGAGACTGAAGTCTTCAGTTCGGCTGAAAATATAACAAATTCAAATCAGCTAATCTTAATGATTTTTTAAACTATAAACTAGGTTCGGCTCATAGTTGATATTCGTGGATCAGCAGAATCTGAAACACAAAAAAAATGAGAACGAAGGTAGGTTCAATTAGGGATTTTGCGACAGTTTGATATCTCTTCGTTTTACTGATGATTTTACAATTGTGATTTTAATCAAGAATCAAAGATTTATGGGTGAATGATTAATCGACAACGAAAAAAACTTCAAATTGTTTGAGAGGGAGAATAAGGGAAGAATAATTGAACTGATTTGATTTTGATTAATTTAGGTTTAAGTAATTTAAAATAATTAAGGGTAACTTAGTAATCTACCCATTGCTAGGACACCCCTTATAAGCATACCCTAGATGGTATCATCATTTAGTATGCCTCAAAAAAAAATTTAGTATGCCTCGAAACAGGTTTCACCTTAAGACGCCCATATATTTTCATCATTTGCATATTACCGGATTTGAGAGTCGTTGTATATTTGAATTTTCTTGTGAACCGTGTCCTGTGATATCTATGCTGAATCGAATAATAGTCGATGTTTTCACATAATGCAGCAGTTTAGAACAATGTTTTGAAAACCAGACTGGCTGTCGAACCGGAAAACTTACTGGGTCTGGTACATTTGGACTAACCAGTGGGTTGACTGGGTCAATGAATATATATCAATTCAATTAGATTAAGCTAAATATGTCATTTTTGTAAGATATAGCTGGCGTTTGATTATGTAGATATGTTAAACGTGATTTAGGGGCCTTTTTGACATTTCCTCCTTCCATTGTTCTGACCAAGAAAACCCTAAGATTTAAAACTAACTTTATTCTCCCCTAACATAGGCGGCCGTAACTATTCTTCTGCCTCCATCTCTCTATACATTACTATATGTTACTCTTCTTCCTCTTCTCTATCTTTCTTCTTCTATTTTTCAAATTCAATATTGTATTTTTACCTATTCATTACTATATGTTACTCCTTTTTGGTCTCAAATAATGAAATAGAGATCTATAATCTTTGTATATTTGCCTATTCATTTCAATCTTTATCTCTTCCGGTTATTTTCTTGTGTTTCAATTGGTAAATTAAAAAAAAAAAAATTGTATGAAAATTTGGGTCCAACATATTCAACATATATATGGGTCGCCTGAGGTGCACTGGGTCATTTGAGAAAACCAGTTTAAAACCGGACTGGGTCGTAAGGGTCATTGGTTGGATCGGCCGGGTCATCCGGTTTTATCTGGGTTTTTTAACATGTTAGTGGATCACCGGTCTGACTGGCCGGTCCGATCCGGTTTTTAAAACACCGGTTTAGAACTGAAAATTCAAAGGCTCTGCATCTTCTAGAAATTTAAACGCCTTGTAACTTCAAATAAGTTACAACTCTGTATTTCATAATCGTAAGTTAAATTCCAAATTTGGAACTAAAGAAAACAAAATGAGTAAAAATGAATTCCCACAATACAAACAGACACAACTGCAAGAAAATTTAGAAGTGAACATCAGTAACACACCTTACGTGAGCGAATCTATCTGGTTCTATTCACTGAGATGAAATTCAACCTTTGGAATGTGTCTTATCTTGTCCGATTCTTGTCCTCCTCCTTTGCACCTATTCACCAGCAGTCGACAATCAATAAGTTTCAGTTGTTGAAGCGAGGTAAGGCGTAACATCTGCTCTTGAGACGGCATGCACTTGAGATCCTGGCAAGAGTTTATCTCCAAGTCCCTAAGAGAAGCCAAGTTACCCAGCCACTCCGGCAGCACCACCAAGGAATGAAAATTTCACATATGCAGAGTCTGCAACGAAGTAAGGTACTGAATTTGGTGAGGCAGACATTTGAGTTTATACCACCCGTAAATGTACAACAGAGACAGCGACGGGAAGTAATTTCCAACCGCGTTTCCTTCTTCATCGATATTGGCAGCAGGGAACGGAAACGAGTCCAACTCTTCCGAGAACCCACCAATTCCAAGATATTCAAGTTTCGGGAGGCATTCTATACCACTTGAGATGTACTTCTTTCTTTTGCAACCTATGACAAGCAAGAACGAGAGGGAATTGAATCCGTGCAAGTCCGGCCAAGAGATTAATGTCGGGCAATCAAACAAGCACAAGGTGTAGAGAGCGCTGTTAGGAAGTAACTCGACGTGCTCCTCCTCCTCCTCCTCGAGGTCTTGATCCGGATAAAAGCCTTCAAACCTTTGGCAGTTCCAAATTACAAGACTGTGGAGGATATCATTTCCTATAAGCAATCGCCGCGGAAGAAATACTAGCTCCTCACATAACTTAATCTGAATAGAAGTAAGAGAACTTAGATTGTTTTCCACCAATGAACTGACAGGGTTTCCGTTGCAGTCTTCGAACTCCAATACTTTGAGGGACGGAAACCGGGTTGGCATGATTGTTAACTTGTGGCAGTACTTGACCTTCAACTGCTCAAGCCGAGGAAAACTCGATGAAGAAGCTTCATCTGACCATACTACTAAATTAAGCATATCAACTAGAGAGAGCTCTTCCAACAAAGGGAAAGACGATACATCGTTTCCGCCGTAGAACTCACCACCGATACTTTGCACAGAGTAAAGTCCCTCTATTTTGAGAATCTTGAGACAAGGAAGCAACCCAAGCGGCGGAAGCTTCTCGCATAAATAACAGTTTTTCAGAACAACCAAGACCAAATTAAGCAGCAAACTATTTGGGTTCGTCATCCAAGTAGAGAATTTCGAGCCAACGTAGTTGTAGATACCAAGTCGCTTGAGATTCTGATGAGGCTGGAGACCTTCTAGCACTGCAAATCCATCACTCACAATACCACTAGAATTATCAATCTCTGGCCAATGCAGCTCCAATCTAAGAATGTGCTGCTTTTCTTTTAAGCATCCTGCTTCAGCTTCATTATCACGGACATTGTCGAGGTTGTGCATTTGTAGCTTACCACCAAGAAGATTAAGGTCTCTCAACTCTTCGATACCGAATCCTTTTTTCTTGTTTCCTACAACAAATATGGGCAAGTAATGGAGGGAACGCAAATTCCGTACCTTACTTGGCATTGGAGGGATCCATTCATTCCTTCCGGTTTTGCAGATCATAAGATGCCTCAAATTAATGAGCTTTTTCATTTTCCTCGGATGACCTTTAAGCTTGAAACAATTCTTGAGAATCAAAGTCTGCAAATTGTAAAGACTTGTGAGAGAATCAGGTAAGTTCGTTACTTGAGAGTTCGAGAGATCCAGGTACCTCAAGTGTTTCAACTTTGCAACTGAAGATGGTAAATCGATGATTGCACTGTCACTTAAATCCAGTACCCGTAAACAACGGAATTTCGTGAAAATCTGCGCAGCGTAAGCATCATTTATAAACTTTGGAGTAGAAGCGATAAACGTCCTCAAGTTTGTTTCCTGGTACATGGCTTCTGGAATTGTAGAGAACTCATTCCCCAGGGCGAAACACACATGGCGCAGTCTTTTAGTTCCCATTTCATGATTTTCATCAACATCTAGCTGATAGACGCATTTATGTGTCTAATATAGCCCCATTGTATATTGTGTTAGTACCCATTTTTGTACTTATTATGGCTTTTTATGTCCCTGTAGGTATTTCCGGAGAAATAAGCTTTTGCGGCGAAATTGGCTAAGAAAGTGGTTTTTGCGCTCGTGGGAGAAAAGTACTATACGGACTCTCACTTTGGATAAGGGGTAATCTAATTACTAAGGGGTGACCCATTTCCAGGCAGCTGCTAAAGGGACACCAGAACTGGATAGGGGGGGTCTTCTTCAAATTTCAAATACTGGTTTTTGGCGGGAAAGGCCATGCATATCGCTGTTGAATTTTGATCCGATTGTTGGAGCTGTTTTAGGGAGATTAAACACCGGAAATTGATTGGGCTGGACGTGATATGGATATAAAATTCTAGTATGGATGATTTCATGGGCTTAATTGGGCTAGAATATCCGGGAGAAGCAATCAAAGTTAAAACAGAGAGACGTGTCCTGTTGTGCACTTTCAAAGATTTTTGAGAGATTTCTGGAGGACTTTGACGATGGATTAACATGTACACGGTCTTATTCAAGTCTAGGGAAGAGTTTGGTAGCTATTTTATAGCTAACAGCACGTGAAAAAGCTCAACAGAAGGGATTATTCTCTCAACAGCGCAGAGAAGAAAAAGAAAACAAAAAAGTCGGAATTTATACGAGATATATGGGGTCTGTGGGATATATAAGAGTGGTTTCAAGTCATAAAAAGGGGAGAAAAGTTTAGAGAGAAATAGGAGAGAGTTCAGAGCCGAAACAAGGAAGATACCATTGATTGTTGCTGCTGCTGCTACGAGGAGGAAGAACGTGAAGAACAGACTCTCCAAGGCCGTCGTTTATCAACAGTGACATCGACTGTCCACTGCGGGTCGTAGTTCTTCAAAAGTGCAAACAACGAGCTCTCTGTGTCGTTGTTATACAACACTTGTGTTCTATCGATTATTTTCAGCACTACCCCTTTGTAACAGTGACGCTGCAACAGTATAACAGCGTTACAAACTTCAATTATCAATTATTTTCATCAATAAAAACACTTATTTAGCCATGAGTACATCTTGTGAGTGTGTTTTTGAGATGAGGAGCTAAACCCAATCCCAGGGGTGACAGAGGAAGCCATTCTCACAATAATTATGTGGTAATCTCTATTTTATTAATTTATGCAATATTTTTATATGATTGATTGCATTGATAAAAATGATTTAAATGGTTTTTATTAATCAACTGTGTTTTCCCTTGATAATGCATGCTTAGTTTTAGACTCTTGATGCATTATACTTGTGATTAACATTTGATATTTTGGAAAATCTGCTCTTGGCAATATTTAGAATCAACCCAATTATTTAAATTGCATAGTAAAAAAAAATTTAGATCACATAAGTATTGTTGATTGGTGGAATCTTAACCCCTATTTCTCCATAAAATTTTACTTCAGTTTGCTATTTTTCCTAAATTTTATTTAAATCTAGAAATTTTGTTACCTTCACAAGTCTGAAAAGAACCTTTTTACCACTACAACTACAATCACTATTTGAAATACATCAAATTTTTGGCGCCGCCGACGCGGACCTGTGTTTAGTTAGCATTTTTTTTAGATTTTTATTATTTTTGTTCTTCTTTACGTTTTTGTTTTTTTTTGTTTCCTTGCAGATTTTTGAAGATTGGAGCGAAAGACAATTTTGCCAAAGCTTGTGGTGATTTACTTAAAGTTTGGGAGCGAAAAGCAAAGCTAAAGGAGCGAAAGAAGAAGAATTTTATTTATTTATTTTGTTAAAAAGAGAGAAAAAAAAAAGAGAGACATTTTTTTTTGTAATTTTTTTTTATTAGACTTTCTTTTCTTTTGTATTTTTTTTTATGGACTTTGGACATTAATTTTGGGACATTTTTATTTTTATTTTTAAACCCTACGGAAGGGTACCCTTAAATATAAACTGTTTGCAGGAAAGGACGACGATTACAATATCATCTCGGCCCCTCGGGTTCGCACACGGCATAGGAGTCGTGGCCCGAGTCGACTTCAGCGGTTCTTCGCCCTTCTGGTACGGGAGGTAAAATTCTAAACACCCGCGAATCTCCTGCAAGCAGGTTACTGGACTCCTTAAGGTGAATATATGCTGAGGACTTGAATATGGACTGTTTTTAAATTCCTAGTAAAGGGCAAGGACTGGACCATATAAGATAAGGGTTCGGATTTCATCACCGCTCCCTTCTTGCCCGCCTTAGGAAAACGAAACCTAAAGCGAACCTAAGCCTAAAATTTGGACTAGAAAGAGACTTATATGGTATCGAGCTTAACAGGACAATCATTCGAAAAATATTGGTTACTCTTTTAAGCACACCTCGAAGTTCTTGAAGGTTTCTGCGAGTTGAATGCGTGACTGCGCCGCATTGGATCGGTGAGGTTTTGGGTATCAAATTCCACTGAGCTTCCCTCGCCTCGATTCAACTTGCTTAAACTCGGATTGATTCCAGAGGGGTTTGCTCAAATTGTAACGAATTCCCTTTCGAAGGATTAGAAGCTGGTCTAGAAACAATCTAAGTGGAGCCATCATGCTTGTTGTTTGCTAGAAATCTTTAGGTTTGCTGTGGTAAAGTCGAGTCAGCCTGCTGTGTGATTGCTAGAACCTTCCTGTTAGGATTTTTTTTATTTCTTTTTGAATTCTTTTTAGTGTATGCCCGATTTTGTTAATAGGGCTTGGAAAAGAGATACTCTAGGTCGATTGATTAGCGAAAAACCTAGTAGTTCTTCTGATTTAAGCAGGGAGCTCGAAGACTTTTCTTTGGAGAGCCCTGTTTTTTGAAACTTCTGTTTTGAGAATTTGTCTCTTTGTGAGGATAGTACCCCTAGTACTTCTGTTGTGCCAGCGATGGCAACTTTGAAAGATTACATGTTCCCAACTAGGACCAACCGAGCTTCATGCATTAAACTGCCAGCCACTACGGCTAATTTCGAGATAAAACCTAGTATTCTTCAGATGATCCCTATATTCTTAGGAAAAGATGATGAGAACCATTATTTTCATATTAGGGACTTTGAGGAAATCTGTGGGACAATTAGGATAAAGGACCTTACCGATGAAGTCTTGAAACTTAAGATGTTTCCCTTTTCCTTGAGAGATAAAGCCAAGACCTGGCTGAACAACCTACCATCTGAATCCATTGAAACATGGCATGAACTTATTGCTGCCTTCTATATGAAATTCTACCCTAAGCATAAAACTGCAGCTGTTAGGCAGAAAATTAGTGCTAGTGTGCAACAAGAGGGGGAGTCTCTTTATAGGTTTTTAGAGCGATTCAATGATCTCCTATCTCAGTTTCCTCACCATGGATTTGATAATATGAAACTTGTACAGATTATTTATGATGGTTTAGACTATTCGACCAAAGCCATAGTTGAGTCTATGTGCACTGGTGAGTTCACTAGTAAAAATGCTGATGATGCTTTTGCCTTCTTAGGAGCTATCGCTGAAAAATCCCAACAGTGGGAATCTTGTGTTGAACCCCCTAAAAGACTCTTGGTCAATAGAAGTAGCACCAATATGGTAGATACGAGTTTTGCGTCAGATGCTAAGTTGCTGCTTTATCCAGAAGGTTAGAAGCTTTAGAAATGGTTCAGACTAAAAATAGGTCCCTTGTTGAACCTAATAGAGCCTCTCAAGTCTCTAGTTGTGGAATAGAGCCCGATAATTCATTTTGGGAAGGTCAGGTTAGTGAAGAGCAAGCCCATGCTGTCTATAACAACTCTAGGTTTGAGAACCGTCAGAAGTTTGACCCATACTCAGAAACCTACAACCCTGGTTGGAGAAACCATCCTAATTTCTCTTGGTCTAAGGGCCAGAGTCAAGGCCAGTCTAGCAATTCTCAGCCTCCCCCAGGTTTTGGTTTTAAGAACTCTTCAGGTCAAACCCAGTTTCAGAACACTTCCGAGAAAAAGATCTCTACCTTAGAGGATACTCTCACTATGTTAGCAAATAACCATGAAATGCTAACAAAGAACCACATGAGCTTTCAACAAGAAACTAGGCAAGAATTGAAGAATAATTCCCAGAGTCTTGCCAAATTAGAACTTCAAGTAGGACAAATAGCTAAGTTCATAAGTGAGAGAGAAGATGGAAGGTTCCCTAGTCGTACTGATCCCAACCCAAAAGGAGAGAAATCGTACAATCATGTGAATGCTGTCACAACCCTTAGGAGTGGAAAGAAAGTTGACAACAAGGTTGCCATGCCTGATAGTGAACATGCTGTAGTTCACCCTGCTGAGCCAGAAAATGAGGAGACTGATAGAGTCTCCAAAGAGACCAATGAGGGTCCTGTTAAGCCCGGCTTTGTTCCAGAGCCCCGTTTCCCCAGCTGCTAGTTCCGACTAAGAGGGAGTCCAACTTTAATGATATATTGGAGGTTTTTAAGCAGGTTAATATCAACCTTCCATTATTAGATGCAATTAGGCAGATTCCCTCTTATGCCAAGTTCCTTAAGGACTTGTGTACGCGAAAGCGTAAGCTCAGTGTCCAGAAGAAAGCCTTCATAGCTAGTCATGTGAGTTCTATTATTCAGAATACCACTACTCCTAAGTATAAAGACCCAGGGTCCCCTACCATTGCTTGTACAATAGGTAAGTACCGTGTTGAGAAAGCTTTGCTTGACTTAGGAGCCAGTGTGAATTTACTTCCATATCATGTGTACCTTAAGCTAGGACTTGGTGAGATGAAACCTACCCATATGACACTTCAGTTAGCTGATAGGTCCGTTAAATTCCTCGTGGTGTGATCGAGGATGTTCTCATAGAGGTTGACAAGTTTATTTATCCAGTGGATTTTGTTATCCTAGATACCCAACCTGTCCCTGACCCAGAGAACCAAATACCAGTGATTTTAGGTCGCCCGTTTTTAGCTACATCCAATGCGATCATTAA
This sequence comes from Papaver somniferum, assembly GCF_003573695.1. Taxonomy (NCBI): domain Eukaryota; kingdom Viridiplantae; phylum Streptophyta; class Magnoliopsida; order Ranunculales; family Papaveraceae; genus Papaver; species Papaver somniferum. The sequence goes on from NC_039362.1 coordinate 216,280,601, forward strand.
CTGTCGAAATGGTATTATGAATTTGTCTTTTGGTAATATGACTATTGAGCTGAATATTTTTAATATTAGTAAGCTACCCTCTGAACTAGATGACTCGAATGTAGAAGAGGTGAACATGATAGGAACATTAGTCGAGGAGTCATTACCAAACACTTTGTTAGAAGATCCATTAGAAAAATGCCTAGCTCACTTTGGGATTGATTTTGATGATGATAATGTAATTAATGAGGTGAATGCTTTGTTAGATTCAACCCCTTTGTTAGATACTAGTAATGGATGGAAACCTAAGTTCGAACCACTACCAGTTTCTAAGTCTACCCTAGTTCCTTCTTTAGAAGAGCCTCCTAAGTTGGACCTAAAACCATTGCCAGATACCCTGAAGTATGTGTTTTTAGGCCCGTCTGAGACTTTACCTGTGATTGTTTCTTCCGACTTGGATATAGATCAGAAAGTAGGCTAGTAACCGTCATTCAAAACAACAAGGAAGCTTTAGGGTGGACCATAGCAGACATTAAGGGTATAAGTCCTACTGTTTGTATGCATCAGATCTATTTAGAGGAAGACACCAAACCTTCTAGGGAGATGCAACGTCGACTAAACCCCAATATGAAAGAAGTAGTTCGAACTGAGGTTCTTAAGCTATTAGATGCAGGAATTATCTACCCTATTTCAGACAGTAAGTGGGTCAGCCCCGTTCAGGTTGTTCCCAAGAAATCTGGTATTACTGTAGTCCAGAATAATAACAATGAGTTAATCCCGACCCGAATGACCACGGGTTGGCGTGTTTGTATTGACTATAGGAAATTGAACAAGGTCACTAGGAAGGACCACTTTCCCCTTCCCTTCATCGACCAGATGCTAGAGAGATTAGCTGGACATAGTCACTACTGCTTTTTAGATGGCTACTCTGGATATAATCAGATCGTTATTGCCCCAGAAGACCAGGAGAAAACCACTTTTACCTGTCCCTTTGGTACCTTTGCGTATAGACGCATGCCTTTCGGGCTATGTAATGCCCCAGCGACTTTTCAGCGTTGCATGATGAGCATATTTTCTGACATGGTAGAACGGTTCTTAGAGGTCTTTATGGATGATTTTTCAGTGTTTGGTTCGTCTTTCGATGAGTGCTTGCATCATTTGTCATTAGTTTTGACTAGGTGTAAGGAAAAGAATTTAGTGCTTAATTGGGAGAAATGTCACTTTATGGTTCGTTCAGGAATTGTTCTAGGGCATATTGTATCTTCAAAGGGTATAGAGGTGGATAGAGCAAAAGTTGACCTTATTAAAACTTTACCGGTCCCAAAAACCGTAAGAGATATTAGGTCATTCTTAGGACATGCTGGTTTTTATCGTCGTTTCATTAAGGATTTTAGCTTGATGTCTAGACCTCTTTGCAATTTGCTTGCAAAAGATGTTAAGTTTGTTTTTGATGATGCTTGTTTAGAGGCTTTTGAGAAGCTTAAGTCATTACTCACTACCGCCCCCATAGTCCAGGCACCCAACTGGAACCTACCCTTTGAGATCATGTGTGATGCTTCAGATTATGCTATTGGTGTTGTGCTAGGTCAGCGAGAAAATAAGTTACTTCATGTGATTTACTATGCTAGCAAAACTCTGAATGATGCCCAGTTGAACTATACCACTACCGAGAAGGAACTATTAGCCATTGTGTTTGCCTTAGACAAGTTTAGACCCTATCTCTTAGGTTCTAAGATCATCATATATACTGATCATGCTGCTTTAAAATATCTTTTGTCTAAGAAGGATACTAAACCTAGATTGATTAGGTGGATTCTGTTGTTGCAAGAGTTTTCTCCAGACATTAGAGACAAAAAGGGTGCCGAAAATGTTGTAGCAGATCACTTGTCTAGGCTAGTTGTTAGTTCCCCAGATGATTCCCTTCCTATAAGGGATAGCTTTCCTGATGAACAATTGTTCTTTGTTACCCAATTACCTTGGTATGCGAATATAGTGAACTATCTTGTTACTGGTCGAATGCCCCAACATTGGGGTAAACAAGATCGTTCTAGATTTTTAGCTGAGGTTAAGCACTTCTTTTGGGATGATCCTTATTTGTTTAAGTATTGCCCAGACCAGATTATTAGGAGATGTATACCTGAGAGTGACCAGTCCAGTATTATTTCCTTTTGTCATGATCATGCTTGTGGGGGTCACTTTAGTGCTAAGAAAACTGCTGCTAAGATATTGCAGTGTGGATTCTATTGGCCTTCGTTGTTTAAAGACTCCCACAGTTACTGCGTTACTTGTGAACGATGCCAGAAATTAGGAACCATTTCCCGTAGGAACATGATGCCCTTGAACCCTATTTTAATTGTTGAGGTCTTTGATGTGTGGGGTATTGACTTTATGGGTCCGTTTCCTAATTCTTTTGGTAACCTATACATCCTTGTCGCCGTAGACTATGTCTCTAAGTGGATTGAGGCGGTTGCGTGTAAAACCAATGACCATAGGGTTGTGATTGAGTTCTTGAAAAATAATATACTTACACGTTTTGGTACACCGCGAGCTATAATTAGTGATGGAGGGTCGCACTTTTGTAATGGGACTTTTAGACTTCTGATGAAGAAATATGGTATTACACATAAGATAGCTACCCCGTATCATCCACAGACTAGTGGTCAGGTAGAGGTTTCCAATAGGGAGATAAAACGTATATTAGAGAAAACAGTTAATCCTAATCGGAAAGACTGGTCGTCTAGGCTTACTGATGCCTTATGGGCTTACCGTACTGCGTTTAAGACCCCCATTGGAATGTCGCCTTATCGGCTTGTTTATGGCAAGGCATGTCACTTACCTGTTGAGTTAGAACACAGAGCTTATTGGGCTGTTAAGCAGCTAAATTTTTCACTTGACAAGGCAGGAGCCCATAGGAAACTCCAGCTCAATGAGTTGGACGAGATTCGTATAGATGCTTACGATAGTGCGAAGGAGTATAAGAACAAAATGAAACTTGTGCATGATAGAAACATATTACGGAAGTCATTTTCTCCAGGTCAAAAAGTTCTTCTGTATGACACTCGTTTGCATCTATTCCCCGGGAAACTGCGCTCTCGGTGGACCGGTCCTTTTGTGGTCCGTACTGTTTTTCCTCATGGAGCTGTTGAAATCGAGACACTGGATGGTAGTAGTTCTTCAAAGGTTAACGGTCAGCGATTGAAGCCCTTTTTAGAGCCTTTTCCTACAGGTGATGTTGAGGAGGTCCCTCTGGAGGACCCTGTTTACCCTTGATTGACCATCGAGGTGATTTGTATGTTGTATAATTTCTATATTCAGTTTTTGGTTTCACTTCACTCAGGTACTATCTTTCCGAACTCTCTCTTTACTATTTCCTCATGTTACTTATATTCTTGGTACTGTTCTTTCATGAGAAACATTGAGGACAATGTTAGATTTAAGTTTGGGGGTGGGGAAGAAACTTTTTGTTAGCTTTTAGTTGCAATAAATAAATAAACTCCAGAGCCTAGAAATTTATGCCTATTGAGGATTGCACTAACTAATCTAAGTGGATGGAAGCATTTTGATTGTAGGAGTTTGAGGAACCAATCTGATTAGATGGAAACATCTAAAAGAGTCTATTCATAAAAGCACAGAGCTCAGGTGTTAGAAATAACATGATAGTTTCACCATATCTCGTTGAGTCCTTTTCACTTCTATTTTTATTTTATTTTGTTTTTAAACTATGTTTCTCTAAGTGATAGGTGGGGCCCACGATTCAAGTTGTTACCAATGCTAGGGTGAATTAGAGTGATTGAGATACCATGAAAAAAAAAAGTTGAAAAAAAAAAAAAAAGAAAAAAAAAAAAAAAGAGTTAAAAAAAAAAAAAAAAAGACCAGACCATTTGACCAAAAGGAATAAATTCAATAAAGTCGACCACTGGTACCCTTGTATATGCCAGTTGTGTTGACCTAGAGTTAGGTTATCGACCACTGGTACCCTTGTATATGCCAGTGTGTTGATATTAGTCAGACTAGTATCTCAATCCATTAGGATAGGTTCATTTTGGCGGAGGCCTTCAGACAGATATGGGAAACGTCGTTCACTTAGTAAACATCAAAACCATCTATGTTTTCTATATCCATCTTCTTGATCTATCCATGTGATTAGTTTTGACTCCGAATATGATGTCCATAGTGCAACTATCTGAGTAGAGCTCTGTCACTTTATATGAATTTTAGTATGCTTAAGTGCAAACTCGTGTACAGCAATTGGAATTTCGCATCAGGGTACTTCTTCCTGTAGTCAATAAGTATGCCAACCAAGGAGATTCTTTAGTGCCTTCCAAGGTTCTGCGTAGATATCTAAGGTCTGGAGTATTAAGATTTTGTGGGTATATCTCTGGTAAGCCCTCCCGAGACTATAACTCGGCCACTAGGGCCACCTAGGGGTTTAAAGGCTTATTGCATACGCTAAATGCAATCGACGATGCCTGCGACAGTGAGTTAGGATTTTTTTTTTCTATTTGATTTGCTCGGGACTAGCAAATAATAAGTTTGGGGGTATTTGATAGACGCATTTATGTGTCTAATATAGCCCCATTGTATATTGTGTTAGTACCCATTTTTGTACTTATTATGGCTTTTTATGTCCCTGTAGGTATTTCCGGAGAAATAAGCTTTTGCGGCGAAATTGGCTAAGAAAGTGGTTTTTGCGCTCGTGGGAGAAAATTACTATACCGACTCTCACTTTGGATAAGGGGTAACCTAATTACTAAGGGGTGACCCATTTCCAGGCAGCTGCTAAAGGGACACCAGAACTGGATAGGGGGGGGTCTTCTTCAAATTTCAAATACTGGTTTTTGGCGGGAAAGGCCATGCATATCGCTGTTGAATTTTGATCCGATTGTTGGAGCTGTTTTAGGGAGATTAAACACCGGAAATTGATTGGGCTGGACGTGATATGGATATAAACTTCTAGTATGGATGATTTCATGGGCTTAATTGGGCTAGAATATCCGGGAGAAGCAATCAAAGTTAAAACAGAGAGACGTGTCCTGTTGTGCACTTTCAAAGATTTTTGAGAGATTTCTGGAGGACTTTGACGATGGATTAACATGTACACGGTCTTATTCAAGTCTAGGGAAGAGTTTGGTAGCTATTTTATAGCTAACAGCACGTGAAAAAGCTCAACAGAAGGGATTATTCTCTCAACAGCGCAGAGAAGAAAAAGAAAAGAAAAAAGTCGGAATTTATACGAGATATTTGGGGCCTGTGGGATATATAAGAGTGGTTTCAAGTCATAAAAAGGGGAGAAAAGTTTAGAGAGAAATAGGAGAGAGTTCAGAGCCGAAACAAGGAAGATACCATTGATTGTTGCTGCTGCTGCTACGAGGAGGAAGAACGTGAAGAACAGACTCTCCAAGGCCGTCGTTTATCAACAGTGACATCGACTGTCCACTGCGGGTCGTAGTTCTTCAACAGTGCAAACAGCGAGCTCTCTGTGTCGTTGTTATACAACACTTGTGTTCTATCGATTATTTTCAGCACTACCCCTTTGTAACAGTGACGCTGTAACAGTATAACAGCGTTACAAACTTCAATTATCAATTATTTTCATCAATAAAAACACTTATTTAGCCATGAATATATCTTGTGAGTGTGTTTTTGAGATGAGGAGCTAAACCCAATCCCAGGGGTGACAGAGGAAGCCATTCTCACAATAATTATGTGGTAATCTCTATTTTATTAATTTATGCAATATTTTTATATGATTAATTGCATTGATAAAAATGATTTAAATGGTTTTTATTAATCAACTGTGTTTTCCCTTGATAATGCATGCTTAGTTTTAGACTCTTGATGCATTATACTTGTGATTAACATTTGATATTTTGGAAAATCTGCTCTTGGCAATATTTAGAATCAACCCAATTATTTAAATTGCATAGTAAAAAAAAATTTAGATCACATAAGTATTGTTGATTGGTGGAATCTTAACCCCTATTTCTCCATAAAATTTTACTTCAGTTTGCTATTTTTCCTAAATTTTATTTAAATCTAGAAATTTTGTTACCTTCACAAGTCTGAAAAGAACCTTTTTACCACTACAACTACAATCACTATTTGAAATACATCAAATTTTTGGCGCCGCCGACGCGGACCTGTGTTTAGTTAGCATTTTTTTTAGATTTTTATTATTTTTATTATTTTTGTTCTTCTTTACGTTTTTGTTTTTTTTTTGTTTCCTTGCAGATTTTCAACATGAGAGAAAGTTCCCTTGTGTCTTAGACCACTAGAAGTACTTGTAGCAGCAGCGCCGCTGCAGGAAGTACGTACGCGTAAACCCAACTGATCTTTCTCCCTCGCGACGTGATCCAGAATTTGGTTCAGATGTTTAATTTTGTGACTCATCTTTAGACGAAACAAAAGTGGGTTCGATAGCGAAAAGAAGTTGTTTACCTTTCTTTGCACCCGACCTTGAACTTCCATTTTACGCCGTAGTGTTTCATATGCAATTTCATCCAATATGTCATCAGACTGATAAACAACTTCCTTTAGATTCTGTAACCAGACCATAAATGTTTCCTTCTCTAGTTGCTTCTCTGCATCAGTAAGTACAGCTAGAATACCAAGTAAAGTTTGACGAAGCTTTGTGATTTCATTTTTGACACCCCAAACATAATAAATCTCCTCGGACGCGATGGGTATCAAGTTATTGATCAAGGCACTGATGACAGGAGAACCAACAATTTCTGCAGCCATTTCCTTTTCTTATGTTGTTAGTACAGAGATTCATGCCAAAAGCTAAACAACAACAATGAAGATAACTGCGAATAAAGATGGATGCAATACAGAAGAAAAAACACCTTGGGAAGAGGACTTGACAAGAACTACGCTAGTACCAATTGTAAAGGAAACAACAAATATGTCCATGGTCCTATTACCGGCATCTGTTCGGCCCGACCACCGGACAGACACTAGTAGACTGATGAAGACCTGTCCTAAGAGTACTAAAATTTTGTTACTCTTATATGTTGTTGTCTCCTACTGGGATTGTGGTTCAGTTCATATGATATAAGAATAATTTTATCCAACCACCCCACCACGACTTGCTTGAAATTTCAACAAACAACACAAGATACAACAAAAAAACAAGGATATGAATATAACGTAACGAAATTCGAGTCACTACGTAATCTAGACTCTAGTGGCAACACCAAAAATAGGACTATTTTCTATTGAATCTGCACAAATCTAGCCAATCTGGACTCTAGACTCTAGCTAGTGCTAACACCAAGAATAAGACTATTTGTGATTGAACCTGAACAAATCTACCCAATCTGGATTCTAGACTCTAGCTAGTGACTACACTAGATATAGAACTATTTGCAACTGAATTGCAAACAACCACAAGGTTATTAGCAAATGCTCAGAGGAACAAATGTTTGTAACAACTGTAAAGGAAACAACAAATGTTTCTGTGGATTCTTGAAGGATTGATAGTCTGTGTGGACGACAAAACATATTTTAGTAGACTGATTGGGATCTGTCAAAATACTGAATTTTTGTCTTCTAATGGCTGTGGTTCAGTTAGGATGATATAATAACAATTCTATCCAACCACCACATGGTGGAAACTTCAACAAACAACACAAAATACAACAATCAAATAAGGAAATGAAAACTATGTGAGCCATTTCGTAATCTAGACCAAAAATAGGACTATTTGCACAAATCTAGCCAATCTGGATTCTAGACTCCAGCTAGTGCTAATACCAAAAATAGGACTATTACTATTAAATCTGCAAATAATTCAAGCCACTTGGTTGAAACTTCAACAAACAACACAAGATACAACAAAAACCAGCCCATTAAGTAATCTAGACTCTAGTGGCAACACCAAAAATAGGACTGTTTGCAAAAACTAAGCCAATATTCACAATTAACTCTGCGAAAATCTGATTCTAGACACAACCAAAAGAATACGACTGTTCACAATTGAAGAAAATTCTCACCATATGACATTTTAACAAGTTAAAGCAAGTTCATCAGAGGAACAAACCTTGGTACATTTTCATGGAATTTTTTCACTGTTGCCTGCAAAGAAAGTAGCTATGCCATTGTAACAAATACTGCTAGTGCTTGCCAAATGTGGTTCTCCTACCAGCCAGTCAAGCTTCTTCCAGCAAATTTCCCTGATGAACAAAAGGAATCATTAGATCTCTAGCACCTACTGCTCTAGAGTTCACCGACATCCAAAAGAAATTACAAAAACACTGTGAACACATTTTTTACCTGCAAAAGAAAAAACAAGTGATGAAACAGGATGAGGCCCTTTATAAGCACAACTGCTGTTAGTGGTTGCCCATATGAAATAGACTTGGCTTTGCACAGAATCAGAGATTTTTCTGGCTAGAAAATGATCGCTGCCTAGATAATGATGGGGTCCAAAAATTATTTTGCTGCCTCCACCCAAAATTGACCATGCTACAGATTCAGCTTTTAACAACAGTGACATTTAACCTCAAGAACAGTAAATAAACATAAAGAATTTCATTGAATTTTAATCGAACCATTACATTATAAAGTAAAAAATTAAACAACATAATAATCTTAATTAGTTCATCAAGCCAGAGGGACAAGATGAATAATAATCGAATACGAGGGACAATATACTGGCTAGATATAGATAGATAGATCGATATGACTGGTAAAAACGACAAGTTTTCATAATCAATTCAACAATCTTAAACTTGGAAAGGCCATGGCCAGTCATTAGCATCTTCTTGTTGAACCTTAGCACTTCTCTTCATTCCACTGTTACTCCCAGTTCCTTCAACATATGAATAATACCTCAATGCAAATGCAAGTGACAAAACGACCCATTCCAAACAGAAGATTGTAACAGAAAGACCACCAGCTAATTTCAAAATCATAGAAGCATCTTTCTCCATAACATAAGAATGCAATTCACTGAGAAAATCATCAGTTCTGGTGAAGATTAGTACTGATACTGCTCCTTGGAAAATAGCTGTGAGAACAGTTGCAACCATATGTGGAGCATACCATTTGTTTGTTTTTGCTGCAGCTACTGCACAACCGGAAATTGCAGCTGCAATTGTGAGAACATGGAGGAGAATCAAGAAGAAGCCTGAGAGAGATGGGATTAGACGGAGAGAAAGTGTGAGGAAGATACAACTTGATGCTGCTCCTAAGAGAATGTAGTTAGATAGTAAGAAGATTTTGTGTGTTCTGTAGTGTGAATCTGATACATCTGAAGGTAACCCATTGTCGATTGAAAGACCCATTTCTGTTTAATTTGATTTTCTAGTTTTCCGGCTGTGAAAATGTGGCTGATTCCGGCAATGGGTTTGATTCTCAGGTGATGGGTATGTAGAAATTAGTGAGAGATGGTGTAAGAAGTGAAAGGAGATTTGGGGAAGATATAGGGAGAGAGTAGTAACGGTCGAATTTGATTTGGAAAGAAATATGTCCGTTGGGAGATTAATTATTTTAACGGCTAGTTTTCTTTAATTATTTTTTATAAGGAAAATTATTCCAACAAAAGCTTATTCAATTTTAATTAGGGAACACCATAAAGCTAGAGAAGACATCTGAGTCGTCCGATTCTATGATTTTTGAATTTTTGTACCGTTCGATGAGTGAGGTCACTTTTGTTAGGTAGCTAAAAGAGAATCCTATGAAAAATAGAACTACACCTGGGGTCGAATTTTAAATTGCGATGCGATTTACAGGCATTAATATTTGTTTAGTGCGGGTTAGAAATTCAAAAAATGGGTTAGGGGATCTTCAAGCATCCAAGAAATGATGCAACAGTGGATGTGGATCAGAAGTGTTTGGGAAGTTGTGATGGAGAATCCAAATGGTGAGCTGACTAAAAAGATGTAGAGAACTAGGGAATATACAATTCAGTCCAACTCCGGGAAAAAAATCCGGTTATTCTTCATCGACCGGAAAAAATGTGATGGCAAATTCATATTTTTCACGGCAGTACAATTTGGTCCACCACCAGATTTGGTTAGCTTTTTTTCAGACTAAAATGTTTTCTGTTGTATAAAAGCATAAATTGGGCTGTGTGTCAATTCAAAGAACAGGCAACAACTACCAGCATACAAGGTTCAATGAACTTCCTAAACCGGCCAAATAAAAAAAGCAAGCAAACCGCAGAGCCAGAATTCAAGCTCTAGAATAACTAACAGATTTAAGTATTACTGTTTGTTGTGAAACACAGATTAACTGTATTAAAGGATCAGGCGTTATCTAAAATGAAGTTTCTCTCATCATTCAAAGTAACCAGAGAGTGATACGGTACAGAAAACTAGAGAGATGAAATGGTCTGTAGATGTATTAAACACACGATAATGATAAAGGAGTTCAAAACGAAATTACCAGTCTGGAAACCCCTCATTCACCCACAAAATTCACTGTTGACGTAAAACTCCAGAAAAGCTACAGAAAACATTGAATGACAAATTAACTACATGCTACTTCGAATGATTCCATCAGTACTGTACCTTAAGTTTTACCATTGTTAACTTCAAGGGACTCCTTTGAATGCGAATAAAACTCAGTTCAGATCTCTCCCAAGTAGATTTGTTTGTCACTACTGCATGATCCGATGATAGGTTCAGTAGGATGGAAGACACACTCATTTACTGATCCATTGTGACCAGGAAGCATATACAAAACGCGTCGAGAAGTCGTATCCCAGATATAAACCATCCTATCTGCACTACCAGCGCTGACTTTGCTTCCATCAGCAGACCAACTACATTTCAACAAAGTCTTCTCAAAATTGTGCTGATGGCCTGTAAATATCTTCACGCAACGATTCTGTGGGGCGTATGGACGAAGATCCCAAATGCGTAGAGAGCAATCCATAGCATTTGTTAAGAGGTAGGATCCATCGGGACTCAACTGCATACCTGTGATGGTGTCAGAGTGACCTTGAAGAGTCATAGTAACCTCATTCCTGCGAAGATCCCACACCTTAACATCATTATCAATCCCACCAGTGAATATCTTATCTGCTGCATCTGAAAACCCAACTGCTGTGATTTGATATTTATCTGGAAATGTTTGAATTGCTCCTCTCTGACGGAGATCCCAAAGCTTTGCAGTCCCATCATCTGATCCGCTAACAACAAGAGGTGGACCTCTACGAGAAGGGCAGCAGGAATTAACAAAAGACGAGTGCTCAACCATTTTCTTAATCTGTTTCCCTGTTTCTACATCCCACGCTCTAAGAGTCTTATCAGGACTGGCTGATATTATCTGGTACCCGTCAGTGGTCCACTGAAGATCCAAAACAGCATTCTTATGACCTTTTAGCACCATGAAATTTTTGCAATCCCCATGAACATTCCAAAGAAAAATCTCTTTGTCATGGGACCCAGAAGCAATGACAGTACCAGACGGATTAAATTTCATGGTGTACACTGCACTCTGGTGACCGGCTAGTAACATTATCGGTGATTCCAGACTTGATGTTCGCTGTTTACCATTTGGTCCTGTAGCTTGAGTACCATTAAAGGGAACCGTAGACCACTCCATAGGTCTTGCACCTCCCAAAGCCAAAGCATTCCCACTTTCTCTAGACACAGCTTGCATGGCTTTAAGTTAACAAAAACAAGAAGCCTTTCCCACGCTTGTTTAGTCTGCAACCTGGAATAGAAAATAAGACGAAATCAGCCCAATACCTTAAAACTTAGGGTCAAAGCTTTTTTGCTGATGAACACTACTCTACTGAAACAGTGACAAAATACAAAAATACTACAGAACATAACAAGTTAATCAGCTGTTCAAGATAAAGAGATTGCAGAGCTTATAAGAAGGGAATACAACACACAGCTATAAGGTCATTAATTTATAGTTATAAATACTGTATACAGAATCATGCTGGCAGCATCCGTCAAACCGTATTAAATAAGTCGAAGAGTAGGAAGTGAAATCATACAAAGTGTAGTAAACAAAGAAAAAAGATAATATCTAGAACAGCACACAATCCTTTTGAACTACCGCAACCAGGACAATGCCTATGATCACACCCAAAACACTCAACAATGAGTAAGCACACAAACAATATGAAAAGTAATGCTTAGGTTTGTCGCGCAGAAGTTTTAGCTTCAATATCAGCAATTACGCTTGCAGTATCAAGCTTCTCTAGCATAGCTAGTTCAATAGACACCATAGCTAATCCCTCAGATGCTTCTTCTGACATGGCTAACTGAAGGTAAGAGTGGATCAACTCCAACTTTGAACCCCTTTCTGCAGATGCAGCTGAAATTGGAATTGTTAGTAGGATCCTGAAAGCAATCCATGCATTTGGGTAGCCATTCGTCCCTTGCAGAAAAGACAATACTTCAATCGCCTTTTTCGTTTCTTTAGGTAAAACTTCCTTCAAGAATTTCAATTCTGAAAATAAGCCGCTCCCATCAATATCAGAAACATTGTCATGCTTTAGAAATTCCTCTAGTTTAGCACAGGAATCCCTCAGGCTATCATCATCTGCGGAATGAAGCTTCTTCAAATCAAACAAAAACCCAAAGGCTTCCTCATACACTTGGTATAATTCCAACCTACTCTTAGCTAAAGAGAGCGCTAAATCTAATAAAATTTCGAAATAATAAACTCTAACGGATTCCTCAAGTGATAATGATTCATCTTCTTGTGTTTTTACCCATGAAACATCCGTCAGGGCTTTCCCATACAGATTCAAATCCCATTGCAATTACAACCTTTTTAGCTTCCTCCATGGCCTCCTTAAATCCAGTCTGCCTATATTTTTCAATGAAAGAAATCAGTCCATTTAATTGACCAATAGCAGAGTCGAGTTGCAAGTCTTCAGTTTGAAGCATTTTGCTAACTGGGTCAAAAGCAAGCAACAGATTGTGCCAAACAATCATGCCAAACAAGAACTCCAAATTTCCAATTCCAAATATAGGACTATTTGCCAGTCTGTCAGCTAGACTAACCGAAGCGAGATCATATTTTTCTGTCTCTATGAAGTTGTCCAAAGCATCTAGTATTTCTGGAGCCTTGAATCTTAATGCTTCAACACATCCAACGTGAGCACCACAACGATTTGATGACGAAGGCTCAGGTGTGAGATCTTGAACATTTTCAGTGAAATATTGCCATATCTTTGGCAAAGAAGTGAACACTGAATACATAATTTCGAAGCAACCAATGTAACTGGAAGCTCTTGGACAACATACTACCATATTATAGAGTGCAGTATTAAGGGTATGAGACCCACATGGCGTGTAGAACGTTCTAGGATTTATTTCGGGTAATCTTTTCTGCACATCGTTTTCTTTCCCCCTCAACCTATGGCCATTTGCATATCCTTGCCCTCTTACGTCACCAATATCAAGTTCAAGTTTGCTCAATACACCCTTCAGTTCCCCGAAAATTTCTTCCCCGGATTTGCCATCCAACTCTAAAAATCCTAAAAAGAACTCTTCTACCTTTGGAGGAGTTGCTGAAACATCCACACATCTTATCACAAGAGATGTTGGTTCTTCACTCCTTGCGTCTCGAGTGCAGTTTAGTACAACTGAAAAATACTTTGCCTCTTGGATCTTCTCAACAATCCCGCTCTTGATCTGACACCCCATCCTGTCATACAATTTGATTAAAACTACCTGACCAAAGTTATCACGACGAATATCACGCTTCCCAAGCTGCTGAAAGGGCTCTTTCATTTCTGGATCAACTTTAGACATCACTTCCAACAAATCAAAAATAACTCCTGGATTACCTAGACTCCCCACAATGGCAAATCACTTCCAAGAAGATGTTTCATAATTTCAAAATACCTTGTCAAAACTTCCTCACTGATTTCTTCTTCCTCGTTTCCCTTCTCACCCATTTCTTCACCTTTACCATCCGAACTCACCAAATCTCCATGTACTCCTCTCATACCTCCCCTACTATCTTAATATCACCAATTCCAAGTCTCTTTTCACAACTTCCATACCCACACTTACCAATATCCCCATCTCCTTCCTCTATTTTCTTCCCTTTACCCTTTCCATGATCCATTAACACTAAAAACCACACTTCCAACAAAATCTTCACTTCACACCCATAACAAAACAAACAAAACCGGAAAGCAAAACAAACAAATCAAAATACTCACACTACCTAAAATTAATCACCACAGTAACCACAACAAAATCAAACAAAACCCTAATTTCATAGAATCACAAAATTAAAGTTTAATATCAAAATTTCATGCGGATTCTTATACATTCACTCTAAGCAATACATTAACACTGTAAATAAACACTTCAAATCATGTAATTTCATAGAATCTAACAGCCTAGTTCTTGTTCAGGGTTTTTCATGCTGAATAAATGAAATCTTTCCTAGTTTTATACATCCACAAGCAAAAGAAACTGAGTTTAACAAACAGAGGAAGTAAACAAAAGGAAAGAGACTTACCGGTAGCAGAAACGAAACCCTAGATTTCTCCTCCTCCTTCCGAATCGCCGAGAGGTGTTTTGCCGTCGAGAGAAACGAGAGAACGAAGCTTTTTCAGTTCACTCGAGTAAAGCTTTTGGTCTTACTTATGGTCAAGTTCACAATGACGAAACTACCCATCACGGGTTTTGCACGTGATCAACAGCCTAATACAAGTGGGCGCCCTATATACTTTTCAACCGTGATTAGTTCAGCACAGGCCGGCCCGGTAGGTAAACTATTAAAAGTCAAATTCCGGCTTGCTTTTATTTAGTGGCACCCATTATCGATCATGTTGAGCACTCCCACTGTCGGAAAACTTCTCACTCATAAGTCAAAGATAATTTATTTATTTATTTTTCATTTTGAAAATGGAAATTCATTGAAATGTCAATAGACAACATGAAATCTTATATATACCTTACAGTTGTACCTATAATTTGTACATCAAAATCAAAAAAAAAATCCATCTACATCGCCTCCATGTCTACTTTCTACTCATCAAAGGTTGGCTTCATTGCCATCCTCGCCATCTTCCTTTCCTTCTGCATCTTATCGGAAACCACCAGTGCAGCCTATGTCAGTTTCGCAAACCAATGCTTGGCTCCGCATAATGCCGCACGTAAAGCAGTTGGCGCCAAACCGTTGGTATGGGATACACGTCTAGAACGTTATGCTAAAGCATACGCAAACTTAAGGCGTTATGATTGTGCCTTGATTCACTCTAGCGGTCCTTATGGTGAGAATCTCTTCTGGGGAGGTGGATGGGGTTGGACTCCAGCTCAAGCTGTCAAGATGTGGGTTGCAGAAAAACGTTGGTTTAATCCGTATAGCAATAGTTGCAACGGGGAGCAATGTGGGCATTATACACAGGTCGTATGGCGTGATACAAGAAGGATAGGGTGTGCTAAGGTGGATTGTTTCGGTGGTAGGGGTGTTTTCATAACATGCAACTATGATCCTGCTGGGAATTACATGGGTGAGAGACCTTATTGATCATAGTAAGGTTTGATGGATTATGAGGGACTATGCAAATTTATAGTCCTCACTTGTGGTTTAAAGGTTTTTGGATTTTGAGTGATGTTCTGAGTTTTAAACTTGTTTTCAATTTGGTTTCTTTCCTTCAATGACATAGAATGTGTCTTTGGATTGATGTATCATCTTCCACTACTTATCTGTCCTTCTGTATTCATGTTTTTTCAGGAACTTTATTTGCTGAAGTTCGAAATTATATAAATTCTATTATGATTTAGTACATACGTAGGCATCTAGATTCTAGAGAACCAATTACGGACAACCCAAAACCATGGAAGGAAAAATTCGACCCAAACGAACCCTCAAAGTGGAACCAAAATTCACCACCCAAATACAGAAAACGCTCATATTCTTTTCCTTTGGCTTGAACATGATGATTTGATATAAGATCCTATAAACGCATTCCTTCCGATGATTTACCTAGTTTTGATGTGTACTTGATGGTGGAACTACATTTTGGCTTTAATTTTGTACCCTCCTTATGATGCTTGTTGTAGTTGCTAGGAAATCCTACAAACGCACTTATATAACTATCTGAGCAATGTATTAAGAAATCATGGTGAAAATCATATATTTACTCGTTCAAATCTTAAATTGGATACAAGACAATACAAAGGTTTTACTTGCTCTCCAAATAAACTTTCTCTCTCCTAATTTCTTATCTAACACACTCACCGAGATCTCTCTATTACATGATAACCTTTTCCTTTATATAGGGTACTAAATAATGGATGACAGCTAATGGATCCTTTATTTTCGGAATCGTCGTGCGATACAATCGCTCATGTTCGTTCCTTCATCTTCGCACACTTTATACTTCGCACAGATCTTCACACTTTACTCGTGACTATACTGACATCATCAAATACGTCATCTTAATTTGGCTATACGCGATGATCTTCGCTCATATTACATGACCTTTACTTCGCATACATAATGAATGCGCGATATTTCACTCCTATATTTTGCTCCTTATCATTTCGTTCTCTTCATAGAGTGAACGATATGAGAAATCCACATCCTAAAATATCGCGCATGTTCAACTTTTCATATTCTGCTTTGGCGACATACTTCCGGAATTTGAGTTTTCTTGATTTACGCGTGTTTTCTTGACCATTCATTATCTGACACGTCCTTATAACCGCTTCTTCCTATCCGTTTATTCTTCGCATTAAATGAGATAAACCTCGGAAATCGAGAGTAAATCTTCCTTCGTCTTCTTCTTTCTTTTTTTTACTTGTTCTTTCCTTTTCACCTGTTACTGCAACTTTCTTCATCACCTTTTCCTTTTTATAGTCTATCATTTCTTCCCCATCCTCTTTATCATTCTCCACTTTTTCCCCTCTTCTCCTAACTTAATCTCAATTTCACTAATTTGATCACACTTTTACTGATTTGATCTTGATCAAGAATTTTCTACTTTTAAACTCACCATTCCCAATCCTTCAATGGCTCCTGCTGGAAAAAAGATGGAAATAGAATTCACCAGATTCAAGAAAGAATTTGATATCAGAGGTTATTCACTTTCCCTTCCTTCTGATTCTAGTTATTCGTCCAAACTCAATCTTGAGTTAATAAATTTCGAACAATGGACTAATCAGAAAATTATCGTATCACTAGGACAACTTCTGAATATTCTTCCTATCCCACTGTATAACCCAGAAATTCCCTTGTTCTATGAAATTCTGGCTGATGATCGGTTCGCACGGGGAATATTTCAGCTAAGTGGTGATGCTATTAGAATAATTTTGGAGTATTCGCATCGCGCGGCAGGATTAGGAACTTCCAATGCTTATGAAGTGCGAAATGAACTGTTTCGTGACAAAGCTATCAACCCTGCTGATTATACTCTTGAGAATTTCTTTAAACATTACTACATTGCGATCATGAAGAACGTGTCAACCAAGATAAGGAATAGAGGCAACAATATAATTAAAACTAAAGAAAGAATGTTCCTTACTTCGATATTCTGCGAAGATGATGCATTGTGCGAAGTCTTAGTTCTCTTAGCCAAATTCTTTGACTTAACAAACCTGGAATAGCTCAGCTGGTTAGAGCGTGTGGCCCTTAACCACAAGGTCACCGGTTCAATCCTTGTTTCTAGCGCCAGATGTAGTTGCAGGAAATCCTACAACCACACTTGTATAACTATCTGAGCAGTGTATTAACAAATCATGGTAAAAATCATATATTTACGCATTCAAATCTTAAATTGGATACAAGACAATACAAAAGTTTTACTTGCTCTCCAAATAAACTTTCTCTCTCCTAATTTCTTATCTAACACACTCACTGAGATCTCTCTATTACATGATAACCTTTTCCTTTATATAGGGTACTAAATAATGGATGACAACTAATGGATCCTTTATTTTCGGAATCGTCGTGCGACACAATCCCTCATGTTCATTCCTTCATCTTCGCACACTTTATACTTCACACAGATCTTCACACTTTACTCGTGACTATAGTGACATCATCAAATACATCATCTTAATTTGGCTATACGCGATGATCTTCGCTCATATTACATGACCTTTACTTCGCATACATAATGAATGGGCGATATTTCACTCCTACATTTGTGAATGAGGTAAACATTTTAAGTTAGGGAACTAACATTTAGCCCGGGGTTTTGAGATTTGTCAAGGAAGAACATCTCCTCTAAAAGCAATTTCTTTATTTCTTGTTTGAGTCTAAACGTGCTCACGAGTCACGACCGTTTGAATTTGTTAAAACGCCTTGCTTTGGACTTTGGAGTTGGAGTATGCATATCACTATATCAGTAGTATCATTATAATCATTGTCCTTTCTCTGCTCCAGCGACATCCAAAAAAAAAAACCATAAATTACAAAATTAAGACCTAGTGGTGTCATAAGGTTTTTTTTCTTAGCTGAAGGTAAATGATATATTAAAGATTAAAGATGCTCCCAAACCAAAGTACATATGAGACCGGATACATCACCTGAAGAACGACTAACTCACACAATAATGCCAATTAATGAATCGACACACTAGACATTTTACGAGATTCAGAAATTAGTCTGTCTTCTTTTTCTTTCTTTTAGTTCTCTTTTCTTTCTATTTTGGTGGTCCTCTTCGTATTCTTCTTATCTCTGTTATATTTCCTATGGGTGGCGCAAGCCTTTTGTGCCTCATTTTTTTACGTCACATTTTTGGGGGCAACTTGAAAGAAATTAGTGGCGACTAATAAAATAAAATAGGATTACCCAAATCTAAAATGAACCCACCCCTTAACTCTCATTTTTCGTAATGGTGAATCTATATATCCTTAACAATTGGTAATTAAGTTTACAATCAGAAAAAAAAATTGTATAGAGGAAAATTAATTGAGTTATTAAGATTTTAGATTTTAGAGAAGAAGAAAAAGAAAGAGATCGAAAAAAACTAGGTTTACCTAAAATAAAATAAAAATGAATGAGGATGGAGAAGAAGGTAGAAAACATCATGAGACGATTAAATGCATTTAGCGCCAATAACGTCTCAGAATCGGTAGATAATAGAGTATTTTATTTACCAATTATACCTTTCTGTTCAAATAGAGAAACACAATCAGTATTTTTGTGATGTTCATTATCTACCGATTACACAATATCGATAGTTTCGTGATGTTCATTATCTACCGATTGTTGCAGTAGCCAATTCAAAATTTTCAAAAACCAATGGAATTTTGAATTTCTCTATTTTCACAATCGGTAGTTTCGTGATGTTCATTATCTACCCGATTGTGGTAGTAGCCCCAATTCAAAATTTTCAAAAACTAGTGGAATTTTGTATTTCTCTATTTTTACAATCGGTAGTTTCGTGATAATGTTTATCTACTGATTGTGGTAGTAGCCGCAAATTCAAAATTTTCAAAAACTAGTGGATTTTTGCGTTTTTTTTATTTTCTCAATCGGTAGTTTTATGATAATAATTATATATCGATAGTGACACTGGCCCCTAATTCAAAATTTTCAAAACCTAATATTTCGAATTTGTTTACTTCCTCAATCGGTAGACACAGGTGGATCTTATCTACTAATTGTGCTAAAATTTTAGTACCGAAAAATTGAAGTTTTTGACACAAAAATAATTGGTAGATAACAATCTACTTTACCTACCGATTACAAGTAGAATATACGTGCGTTCCACGTCAGCAAATGCCAGTTTTCCACTCTCATCTCCAATTTTCGACACTCTACAGAGAAATCAAAACTCTACTCATCGAATATATTGCAAGCCAGGGAATACGTTTTTTTATCGATGTTAGACTCGGTAATGATTTTGTTAATGAGGTACACGGTATTCTTTCAAGCCAATTTGTCTGCCATTGGCTCTTTGATCATAGGTCATCATGTTTCTACTGATGGCATAATTAATCCTTCCTTTTCCCGGTAAGCAAGGCAGTTGAAATCCATTATTTCTACCGATGGCATAATTAGTCCTTCCTTCTCCGAGTAAGTAAGGCAGCTGAAATCCAATATCTTTTGTGTAAAGCTATGAGCCAACTTTCTGAAAGCAAAAGTTCAAGCATTTCGAAGACATAGTTAATGGAGGACTTAGTACGACAGAGGGATGGAGTTGAGGAAAAAGAAAAACTCGAAGAAAAAATGACGAAAATAAGTGTGCGGGTGAGATTAATATAAGGGGCATTCTTTTTAAATAAATTATGGAAATTGTAAAATCTAACTGTTAATAACGCGAAAATCAGACGCTCCATAACAATAGTACTGACGGAATTTTTATGTGACGGAATTTTGGATGTGACGGGAATCTTTTTATATGTAATGGTCTTTTGATTTCAAGTAATCAAATCCTAATTTTGGAACACAACTACTATTATTTATCTTTGTTTGTTTAATTCGACCTTTTTTTTTGATGTTCAAAGTTTCAATTGTAAGGGTAATGAATTTTGGATTTTGATTTTAAACAATTAATCCTAAAGTTTGATCGACGATATTTCATTTCAATCAAAATTAAAACGATGGAGAAAATTTTCAGTCGGTAGAATAAAGAAGAAGAAGAAGAAGAAGAGGAGGAATGTTATGATTATGAAAATAAAGGATATAGGTTTAGATTTAGTATAAAGGTGGAGGACAATATAAAAAAAATTTAGTTTAAGACACCCCATAATCATCTTCATTAGATGTTTATAAGAAAGGCACCCCTAATTCTTTCTAGGCTGCCCCGAAAAATGCCAGTTTTGTTTAGCATCCTGATTTGAGGCATATTCCTTTTATTTTTTTATTTTTTTTGAGACATACTTAATAGTGAAATAACAGGATCACTAAGTAAAAGTTTCTATCATCCCTTATCCACTTTTTCTTGATAATGGCATGACTATCTTATATGATTAGTATTAATAATTATGACTACATTTAATTATAGTAATGATTAATTAGTAATGTTAATGATTGATTAATATTAAATTCTTAATGGTAAATTAATAGAATAATCAGATTTACGTGAGAGAGTTGGGATTTTTGAGAGGAAGAAAAGAAAACGTGAATTATTTTTTTTTGAGTTTTGGGATTTTAGTAGTTAGAAGTGATCAAAATATGTGATTCAAATCAGATTCACATGTATAGTTGTAGACGATGTTTAATCTAAATTTTACAAATTTAATTCTTAAAAATGTTTGAATTTTTTCAAACTTTTTCGGATGTTCAGTGTTGGGTTCTCGACTATAGAATTACTAGCAGAATCTTGGTGGGAAGATCGTTCGGTTGATACTTCTAAAAGCGAACATAAATGTTTGAAAAAAATATTTGACGTTCGGCTTATTCGAACTGCAATCGCCGAACTTGTACTTCGTTGTTTAGTTTTTTATAAGTTGCGACTTAGAGAGTCATGTCCGGCTTGTACTATAATATAGCCAAACTTTATGGTGTAAAAACACAAGTTGAAGATTCGGCTATACAACTGCAATTCTAATATGAGACAAACCTTTCCTTGGTGCAACATTCTTATAAGTACGTCTAGTAATTTAATTTTTCGAACTAGACAAACATGGATTTTATGCGAAATAAACAAGGTTCGCTGAAAATAATATATCAGATAATCAGCCGAACCTAAAAGCCTTCTTCATTATAATATGGGTTTGGCTGAAAACGCGATATTTCAATGCCTGCCGAACTGTTCTTCTGAAAGATATATATATAAAAAAAAAAAAAAAACAAAGATTTGGGTTCCAATATGCGAATCTGGAGCTAAGTCTCTTGTGCAACGCTTCACACGACTCATTTTATATTTATGATTTTAATAAATGATCAAAGATTTATGGATCGAAAATTCATTGGCGACAAAAAAAAATTAAAACAATGATAATGATTAGATTAGGTAAGAAATGAAAATGATTTTTTATTTTGATTAGTTTAGGTTTATGATAGGTGTCTAAAACACCTAATTTACTATGTAGTAGTTATGCTTTGTTTGCTATTTTTTCTTGTGAATTTCGTATTTTACGTTTGTTTTGAGGGTTTTAGGTATTTTGGAGTCGCACGGAGCAAAAGAAGAATAAATCACCCAATTTGTGCGAAAAGGGCAGATTTGTCATTTCCACTGCGAACACTATCTGGAGCCCAGCCAAGGTTAAGGGGAAACTATGTTTTGGAGAAGTATAAAAGACAGCCAGCTCATGTTAAGGGGTCGCCAGGTGGGATAGCCCTTATAGGGGTGACCGGGCATCGAATATAACCTACTTCTATACCCTAAATCGAAAAACTCGTTTCTCATTCATTTATTCAAGACAACTCCTGTAATTCAGATGAGATAGAGGCACAGCCATTAGCAGCCGCTGCTGCTATTGTTGTGTCCGAGAAATTTAGAAAGGAAACTAAGAACAGAGAGTGATTGAAATGGATCTGTGTCGAAATTAAGAAGATCGATTCTTAGAACGAGAAGACAAAATTGGGGTTTGAGTTATTTTGGTGGATTGAGACGAACTTTAAAAGGGGATTTGTGGGTTGTTTTTGAAATCAAAAGCAGATGGAAGAAATTGGTGTTACTGCCACAAAAGAGGAAGATGAAACATGGGTTGTTTTGGAAATCAGATGAAGAAAGTCTTGTGGTTGAGATCTATAGAAGATGATCGAGAAGCACAGATGGATGTCGATTCTGAGTTCAACAGAGAGATGGGTTTGAGCAGTGGAGCAGCTAGATGGTGGTTTCGACACCAACAAGGAAGAATTCGAAGTTTGCTGCCGTTGAATCTCGATGCTGGTAGAAAAACTTATGGGATTATAATCGAGAAACAGTGAAGAAGTTGGAGATGCTATTGATGTTACAGAGAGAAGAAGATGGGTTTTGTGGCTCGAGAATTACTGTTGCATTTTGGTCTCGAGTGAGATTGAATTGCTGCTGATGAATTGAAGATGATGAGAGCTACCATGAATTTGCAGTGTTGTTGCTATAGATGATTCGTGATGAAATGGATGAATTAGATGAAGAAAAAATATGGGTTGGTGAAGAATTGATAGATTGAGACCAATTTACTTCGAAGGCATGATGAAGTGCTGCAGCTCAAAGGGGATCTGGATTGGAAGAAGAAATTGGAGAAGAAGAAGAATCAGAGATGGGGTTTGGATCGAATCGATCAATGGAGGAATTTTGGGGCTGAATTTGTGTTCGAAATGATGGAGATGGTTAACAGTTATAGAAGATGAATCTGTTATTCTTGAATTGAAGTTAGATAGATGGGAATCGAAGAATTGAGAAATGGGTATCTGCAGATGGGTTTGAATTGGTTTCTGTTGAATCGATTGATGATGCTGAGAAGAAATTGGGGATCTCTGTTGAATAAAGAAGATGATTTTGTCTCTGAAACGATGGGTGAAGTTTAAATGGGTTGATATGGATTATTGAGTGAAATCCAGAGAAAGTTGTTTGTGGTTACCATAGATCGATGGGCATTGATGCTGCTGATTATCAAGGGTTGATGAAACTAGGATTTGATATGCAAAAGATGGTGATGTGAATGTGGGTTGACCTGTATGCAGGTGGAAGCTGAATTGAAGGATTTAATAATGTTAGATGTATGCTAGGCTTGTAACAGGTAAAGAAAGAAAGGCCTGAAATTGGTCGGGAATAGCAAGAAATCAAAAGGAACTCTGTCGGTTTTTCAGTCCGACGAGTTGATTCAGTGACTCGTTGAGTAAGACCGAATCAGATGCTTAAGCTGAGTTAGACGGGCTGACTAAGAAGCTGATTCTCCTTTGACCCGATTGACTGACGATTGACCTGTTTGACCGTTAACTGTAACGACGGCGGTACGGAATGTTCCATCGACGATAGAACTATTCCAGTGACCGGCCAGGAGCTTTCCGGTGGTACAAGTGAAGTTCCGACGACTCAATTAATGAAGAATTTTCTAGACTCATCTAGACTCATGGGTTTGAAGAATTGGGCTTGGATTTGGAAAGAGAAGATGGAAGATCTGAGAAAGACTTGGATTTGGAAGTTGAGCTACAAAGGGAAAGGGATTCTATTCCTAAGAATAGTTCAAGCAAATTGAAGCCTATAAATAGAGAAGCTCTCTACACAACTTTTCTACACACCTCTACAAATACAACACTTCTCTTTTCTTTATTCTTTGTGTGAACTCCTTAGTATGAGTAGCTAATTTTATTGATTAAGGATGAATTCCTAGTTCTTGACATGTTTTGAGTTTTGTTTTAAATCTACTTTGGAGTTTTCACATGATTATCGTTTGTTTTTACTAATAGGAATGTTTATACATTCATGGTTGATTGATAGGTCGTTTAGGATGCATACTAAATTGATTTGTTAGTTGATCTAAAGCTAGTGAAAGTTAGGGGATAAGTAATCGTTTCTTCACTCTTTACACAAGTAGCAAACAAGAGACCTTGCGGAGGGATTCTGTGAAGCAATTGTGTGTGAAAACAACGTTAGCAAGTAGACCTTGAGCTAAGAGTTTAAATACTAATATCAACCTAATAAATTCATAAGTCTTAATGCGTATAACTAAATTACATCTTGAGTGAGCTACTACTAGGTGGCTTGGTGAATAGAATCCGGTAGTCGAGAACTTCCGTATCCGGTGATACTAGGGATTTAGGGGTCTAGCACTGAGCTAGATGCTTTACCTACGGTTGGTGATAATATGTGACTAATAAAAAGTGGAAAAGAACATAACTTGAATCATTATTTTGCAACGAAGAAGGATTCCTTGATCTAATCTCTCTTATTGGTTTCAACATACACTTTTAATTGCTCTGTTTATTTTCTTTTGTTTTTAAAATCTAAAACCAATCCCCCCTTTTTGTGACAACTAAACAACTAAAACGTCTTGCTCCTCGTGGGAACGAACTTGACTACACTATATTACTTATTAATTAGGTGGAAAAATATTAATTAATTTGTTGTGGTTACGACACGCATCAAATTTTGGCGTCGTTGCCAGGGAGAAGCGGACGATTTTTAGTTATTTTTATTTTATTTTATTGCTTTATTATGGCTTTGTTAGATTTTATATCGTATCTAACTTAGTTTTTGAGAATCTTATTTCAGGTACCAGTTTTCCATGTATGGTGGACAAGAGCAAGCATATTACAACAATTAATACGGTTTTCAACCTCAACATTATGGCAACTTCCAACCATCTTTAGGATACAATCAAAACCAATCTTTTGGCTATGATCAATTTCCTACAAAATCTTATGGATATTCTCATACATATCAACAACCTTGTAGTAGGTATGTAAGTCAAGCACCAAGGTGGGATAAGTCTACTTCTAATTGGCTTCATTCGAGTTGTACGCAGATTATGAAAGAATTGCAAGATATGCAACAAATACTAGACCAACTTGACCGTGATAAAAAGAACGTCGCACAAACCAATTTCTGCAACACTTTTTCTTACCCGACTCTGGATCGTAGTTATGATCATTCACCCATTCAAAGGGAAGAGTCTTGGGAAAGAGAACCTATTGTAGCCAACGGTGGTAAGTGTGTGAACGTCAAGAAACTTGCACAGAAATTATACAAGTTGGAAGATGATGGAACCTCGGAAGAGCTTGTCGCAGAAATTAGTAGGACCATTTATATGGAACTTAAACGACGTCTGGATAAAGGTTATGAAACCGATGAAGATTCTTATTATGGTGAATCTGAAAGTGAAGATGGTTGTGTTGAAAAGGACCAACCTTTGGAGACTTTTGATGATGCTAGTGTATCTTACTCGAGCCTTGATCTTAATAATGATCAATTACCTATTCAAAAGGTAAAGGTTGAGGAAGATGCAATTAGTGCTTTTAAAAAATTCCTTAGGGAAAGAAATGAGTCCGCGGTAGTGTATGAGCGTTGCAACAAGGATAAAGTTATTCCAAGTCCGGGTCATAATAACGATCCTTCACCTATTCAAAAGGAGGTGATTGGGTGTGACTTACCTATTGTTATAAACGGTGTAACACTCTCACAAGAAGATCTTGAGATTTATACAGAAGAAGATTTTATGAGAGAGGAATGGCCCGATTCCGATGATGAAAATGTTGAAGAGGTGATGCTCGAGAATGAAACTGAATTGAATGATTTTATGGAAGACCCAATTGAACTTTCCAATGATTTTAATGATGCCAAGACTTTGGTTAATGTGGAAAACAACGAAGAATGGTTGCAAGGTTTGGTAGAGGACCATGATATACAAGAGATAAGTAATTCACTTGAATTTTTTAAGGATGAAGAGGATTCCGTAATACAAGAGATTGTGCAAGGTTTGTCTAACTCTTTGCATATTGATTCTTCTCCTTTACCTCTTATTGGTTTGAATGTATGTTCTTCGAAAGTATTTTTGGATGATTTTGTTTCTAGATATCCACCATTGGAAACACTTGATACTAACACTATGCAGGTTTGCCAAGAGGAATACATGGAAGTTCCCAAATTCTATGTTCTTTATACACTTCCGAGTGTGAACAAGACTAAGTGTGGGGGAAATTTCTATCGAGCGATAACATTATTATTATTTTCTTGTTCTAACATTTGTATGGAGTTATTGTTTGCAAAACAGGTACTGTGGGTGGATCCCCAAATTTTCAGATTGTTAGTATATGGGGAGTAAATATTACAAGAAGCCAAGTCGGGTCGTCGACTTTAAAACAAGCGCTTAATGGGAGGCAACCCATAGGTTTTGTATTTCTTATCCTTTTTCTTTTTTTTTTTTTTTCTTGTTCCATATCATGTTAGGATTTCACACCTTGACTTTACTAGGAGTATTCAATTACATTGAGGACAATGTAAGGTTTAAGTGTGGCGGAGTGGTTAAGCATATTCAAAAAAAAAAAAAAAATTTGCATAAAACCTCCAACTTTTAGAGATTTTAGAGTCATTATCATACTTCTAGGTATGTTTACATAGAGAATCATGACCGACGTAACTGAACTTGGAAGTGTTAGGGAATTACGTTCGGATTTCTTGCTTGTTAGAGTGTTAAATAATGGATTTAATCATGCCGGTGATGCTGATTAGGAGCAGGGAGACATGCATTATTAGAGTTGTTGATCAATCATTAGTGGAGACTACCCTATTTATATCATGCGAGGCACCGACCAGATTTCTTTATAAATAACTAAAGAGCTTTCTTTTGAGTGTGTGTCACCGTACGTTAATTCCGGGTAGAATGGTGAGCTACCCAACCTCCCACCAATAGAAGCACTACTCTTTGATCTCTTGAGTGCTAATTTTGTCAATCATAAGGGTGACGTCTATAGATGAAAGCCTCCTTCTTGTAGTTCGATTTGCAGTTAGCACCATTCTCTGTCTCGACAACAACGGATCTATAGAAACACCATCATCATCAACAAGGGATCGACATCAAAATCTACAAGGAAAGTTGAAAACGTTCAAGGTTTACAAGCAACGGAACAAGAAAAGAGTAAATTTCATATCCAAGTAAAGCAACATATAATGAGAGGATTTTTATATATACATGTTGAAGACTTACATATAAAGAGCGTAATTTTATATCCAAGTTGAAAACTTATTTACAAGAGCAAAGAAAAGAAAAAGGTGGGAATTGTTGAAGTTTATGATTTCGAGACGATACAAGTTGTGAAGAATCAAGCGGTAAAGTACTTTTCCCAAGGCCATGGTTTGTTTTGTATTTTATCTCTCTTGTCATAAAAAAAAACGAGACAAGAGAAATTTTATTTTTGTTTTATTTAATAAGCCGTGGGGAAGGAAAATCTATAAAGAAGTTTCAAGCGACAAGGATTTAAGGTAAAGAGTTACAAATTGTCAAGGAATTACGAAGTTCGAGCATTTATCATTAATAGTTGAAGCCGAAGACGAAGACCAAGAAGATGAAGACGAGGAGTGGAAGACGTTTCTATTGGATGTCGTGAGAGTGGTGTTACCATAATTGGAAATCGGGTGTGAAGGTGAGTAAGTAGTCTCATTCTCGATAATAGTTGTTGATTTCCTTTCTTAGAGATCGTCAGAAAAATGGTTTTTCAAAATGTTAAAAGATGTGGGTTCTTAAAATATTTCGGAAGTTGTCCTTCCCGCCATTCAACGTGTTGCAGGAATTCTCTTTTCATTCCTACCTGCACAAATGTGAGAACCATAAAAAGTACGTCTTTTGAGTGAAATTTTATAAAACCCTTTTTGGTGAGGCAGAAGTCGAGGCGAAATGCTTATTGATCGCTTCTCAAACACGTATTCTCTCATATGGTGTGGTTATTTCTCACTCAACATTTAAGAATGAGGATATGTTCTTTGGTATTTCCAACTTCTTATTACTAGCGTGCAGAAACTCTATGTCTTCATATCTCTTTGGATGCTTGCCACGCTGGAAAGATTTGAAATTAGAGTGGATTTTAATTTGATTTGCTCGAGGACTAGCAAAGTCTAAGTGCGGGGGAATTTGATAGCTGTCTAAAACACCTAATTTACTATGCAGTAGTTATGCTTTATTTGCTATTTTTTCTTGTGAATTTTGTATTTTACGTTTGTTTTGAGTGTTTTAGGTATTTTGGAGTCGCACGGAGGAAAAGAAGAAGAAATCACCCAATTTCTACGAAAAGGCAGATTTGTCATTTCCAGTGCGAACACTATCTGGAGCCCAGCCAAGGTTAAGGGGAAACTCTGTTTTGAAGAAGTACAAAAGACAGCCAGCTCATTTTAAGGGGTTGCCAGGTGGGATAGCCCTTATCAAGGTGACCGGGCATCGAATATAACCTACTTCTATACCCTAAATCGAGAAACTCGTTTCTCATTCATTTATTCAAGACAACTCCTGAAATTGAGACGAGATAGAGGCGCAGCCATTAGCAGTCGCTGCTGCTATTGTTGTGTCCGAGAGATTTAGAGAGGAAACTAAGAACAAAGATTGATCGAAATGGATCTGCGTCGAAATTAAGAAGATCGATTCTTAGAACGAGAAGACAAAAATGGGGTTTGAGTTATTTTGGTGGATTGAGACGAAGTTCAACAGGGGATCTGTGTGTTGTATTTGAAATCAAAAGCAGATGTAAGAAATTGGTGTTATTGCCACCAAAAGAGGAAGATGAAACATGGGTTGTTCTGGAAATCAGATGAAGAAAGTCCTATGGTTGAGATCCAGAGAAGATGATCGAGAAGCACAGATGGATGTCGATTCTGAGTTCAACTGAGAGATGGGTTTGAGCAGTGGAGCAGCTAGATGGTGATTTCGACACCAAAAAGGAAGAATTCGAAGTTTACTGCCGTTGAATCTCGATGCTGGTAGAAAAAATTATAGGACTATAATCGAGAAATAGTGAAGAAGTTGGAGATGCTATTGATGTTACAGAGAGAAGAAGATGGGTTTTGTGGATCGAGAATTACTATTAGATTTTGGTGTTGATTGAGATTCAATTGCTTATAATGAATTGAAGATGATGAGAGCTACCATGAATTTGCAGTGTTGTTGCTGTCGATGGATTCATGATGAAATGGATGAGTTAGATGAAGAACAGATATGGGTTGGTGACGAATTGATAGATTGAGACCAATTTACTTCGAAGGCATGATGAAGTGGTGCAGCTCAAAGGGGATCTGGATTGGAAGAATAAATTGGAGAAGAAGAAGAATCAGAGGAATTTTGGGGCTGAATTTGTGTTCGAAATGATGGAGATGGTTAGCAGCTGTAGAAGATGAATCTGTTGTTCTTGAATTGAAGTTAGATAGATGGGATTCAAAGAATTGAGAAATGGGTATCTACAGATGGGTTTGAATTTGTTTCTGTTGAATCGATTAATGATACTGAGAAGAAATTGGGGATCTCTGTTGAATAAAGAATATGATTTTGTCTCTGAAACGATGGGTGAAGTTTAAATGGGTTGATATGGATTATTGAGTGAAATCCAGAGAAAGTTGTTTGTGGTTACCATAGATCGATGGGCATTGATGCTGCTGATTATCAAGGGTTGATGAAACTAGGATTTGATATGCAAAAGATGGTGATGTGAATGTGGGTTGACCTGTATGCAGGTGGAAGCTGAATTGAAGGATTTGATAATGTTAGATGTATGCTAGGCTTGTAACAGGTGAAGAAAGAAAGGCCTGAAATTGGCCGGGAATAGCCAGAAATCAAAATGAACTCTGTCGTTTTTTTCAGTCTGACGAGTTGACTCAGTGACTCGTTGAGTAAGACCGAATCAGATGCTTAAGCTGAGTTAGACGGGCTGACTAAGAAGCTGATTCCCTTTTGACCCAATTGACTGACGATTGACTTGTTTGACCGTTAACTGTAACGACGACGGTACGAAATATTCCATCGACGACAGAACTATTCCAGTGACCGTACGAGAGCTTTCCGGTGGTACCAGTGAAGTTCCGGTGACTCAATTAATGAAGAATTTTCTAGACTCATCTAGACTCATGGGTTTGAAGAATTGGGCTTGGATTTGGAAAGAGAAGATGGAAGATTTGAGAAAGACTTGGATTTGGAAGTTGAGCTACAAAGGAAAAATGATTCTATTCCTAAGAAGAGTTGAAGCAAATTGAAGCCTATAAATAGAGAAGTTCTCTATACGACTTTTCTACACACCTCTACACACACAACACTTCTCTTTTCTTTATTCTTTATGTGAACTCCTTAGCATGAGTAGCTAATTTTATTGATTAAGGATGAATTCCTAGTTCTTGACATGTTTTGAGTTTTGTTTTAAATCTACTTTGAAGCTTTCACATGATTATCGTTTGTTTTTACTAATAGGAATGTTTATACATTCATGGTTGATTGATAGGTCGTTTAGGATGCATACTAAATTTATTTGTTAGTTGATCTAAAGCTAGTGAAAGTTAGGGGATAATTAATCGTTTCTTGACTCTTTACACAAGTAGCAAATACGAGACCTTGCGGAGGGATTCCGTGGAGCAATTGTGTGTGAAAACAACGTTAGCAAGTAGACTTTGAGCTAAGAGTCTAACTACTAATATCAACCTAATAAATTCATAAATATTAATGCGTTTAACTAAATTACACCTTGAGTGAGCTACTACTAGGTGGTTTGGTGAATAGAATCTGGTAGTCGAGAACTTCCGTATCCGGTGATACTAGGGATTTAGGGGTCTAGCACTGAGCTAGATGCTTTACCTACGGTTGGTGATAATCTGTGACTAATAAAAAGTGGAAAAGAACATAACTTAAATCATTGTTTTGCAACGAAGAAGGATTCCTTGATCTAATCTCTCTTATTGGTTTCAACATACACTTTTAATTGATTTGTTTATTTTCTTTTGTTTTTAAAATCTAAAACCAATCCCACCTTTTTGTGACAACTAAACACCTAAAACCTCTTGCTCCTCGTGGGAACGAACTTGACTACACTATATTACTTGTTAATTAGGTGGAAAAATATTAATTAATTTATTGTGGTTACGACACGCATCAGTTTATGTTTTAAATTTAGGTGAAGGATATGCAATTTAAAATAATTATGAGAAATTTAGTAATCTACCCTTCACTAGGATACCCCTTATAAACCTACTCTAGGTAGGAAAATGATTTGTTATGCCTCAAAAAAAATTGAGTATTCCTCAAAATTGGTTTAGTTTTTTATCACTTTACTGATCAAAAGAAAAACAAAAAACAAACAAACCTTCCAAACATTCTTGGGCGGTTAAATGTATTAAATTTCATCGGCCTAACTGATCTCGACCAGCTTTCAAAGTTATATTGCCCAAAAGTTATAAAACGCATGATCTTTATCTTTAGTTTCCCACAAAATGTAGGACTAATCCCAACACGGCCCCTCACGTGTAGTCTCATATTTCAACATGCCCGCTCACGTGTAGGCTTGTTGGGTCTAACACGTGGACATTATATCGGGTGACGCGAAGTAAAAATATCGTTAAACATAGGTTATGAACCGCAGGATCTTTATCTTTAGTTTCTCATACGATGTGAGACTAATCTCAACACGCCCCATCATATATAGCCTCATCGGGTCTATCACGTGAACACTAAATCGGATGACGGGGAGTAAAGGTGAGTCAATAATCCTAACTCCACTCGAAAACAGGCTTTCTTAGTTAGAATCGCCCAAGGATTTTAAGACGCAAGATCCTTAATTTTTCAAACAATATGGCACTAATATCAACAATATGGTAATTATTTAATAGAAGCTAACAATTTCTCGTGGTGTTGGACCTCATACTAGTAACGCACATGAAATCTAAAACTGTTTCGTTGACCACATGGCTCACGTTGACGGCCTTTTTAATTGGACTGATAGGCTCATGCTTCTTTCCCGATTGACGATGTAGATAGTTTTCAATAAGGGGAAAATATCGTTTGGTCCTTTTTTAGGTGGTCCCAAGTCAATTTGGTCCTTTGGGTAAACGCGTTTCCTGTTTGGTCCATAATTATTTAAAAATATTAAATAGACCAGCATACTATTCCGTGTTAATTAATTACTTATTCTTTGTAGCAGTTCATTCTTTTTGATGAACTATCAGGCTTTTTTTTTATTTGAGTTCATTTTGTCTCATGAACCTTCATTATATTCTATGAACTTCACACACTTCATTAAATTCTACAAAATTTTCGTTATTAAGAACAAAAAGTCAGAGTTCATGTTTTCAAATGAATACACAACAAAAACTCCGCCGTTATGAATAAAAACAAGATTTAATTCTTCCTAATGAACTCCTAAAAAAACCTGTATGAAAATCGAGTTCTTTCTTTCAGATGAACTCCTAATAAAACCTATATGAAAACAAAGTTCATTCTTTCAAATGAACTCCTAATAAAAACTATATGAAATCAAAGTTCATTCTTTTAAATGAACTCCTAATAAAACCTATATGAAAATTATATATGTTCATTCTTTTAAATGAACTCCTAATAAAACCTATATGAAAACCGAGTTCATTCTTTCAAATGAACTCCTAATAAAAACCTATATGAAAACCGAGTTCATTCTTTTAAATGAACTCCTAATAAAAACCTATATGAAAACCGAGTTCATTCTTTCAAATGAACACCTAAAAAAACCTATAAAAGAAAACAGAGTTCATTTTTCAAAATGAATACACAACAAAAATTCGCATAAAATAGAGTTCATTCGTAAAAATGACCTGCAACAACATCATCTTCATCTTCTTCGTCATCTTCAACAGCAGCAACAAACATTATCGTTTTTGTTAGAGCACTGCTCGGTCGAACTCGCAAGCGTTGATATCTCAAGCTTTTTTTTCAAGTTTAGTTGTCAAAACTGTAAGTCTTGATTTCTAATCTACTTATAGCTATGTCTCAGATTAGGATAGAATGTGTAGTTGAGCTTTAGACTTCACGACGTTCATCAATGAAAATGAAGAACTACTAAGGGGAGCTTGTGGAACTTCATAAATAAAGTTATATGGAGACTTGAACTCATCTATCACTCAGAAGTCTATTTCTATTTTATCTCCTATTGAGACAAAAGTCGTATAGCTATATAGACTTTACTTTAGACACAGTTGATATTTCGAGCTGAGTTTAACTGCTTACATATTTCTCGAAATATGTGTTGGTAATATTTCTCTTTAACCAATTTCATCTTTTATTCTTGACGAAAGTCAAAAGATGATCATGTGAACATCACCTATTAACATCTTATATGATTTGTGTTAGACAGTCATTTGATGTAGACTCGGAATGTTTCGTATTGATCATCCGATCACATGAAAATTACTTTGAAGATAATAGTTTGTGTGAGACAGCTATTCTCGTCTTCAAAGAATGTTTCAATGATTGAAATGGGAGTTTAGAGTAATTAACCATTGATTGGATATAGTACAGTATGCGTACTTGTATAAAAAAACAACAACCAGTCAATATCTTTCGGGGTGGAATTAAAAAACCTTTGGTCACCTACCAACTATGATCAAGAAATCAACATCTAAAACAAAAATAGATCGAATCAGTGTGCCACCCAAACAATAAATGACCTATAATTCTGGCTTGTCCAATAAAAACATCTAAGAAACAACCACGCAGATCTGCTACAATAACACGCAACATACTGGCAACAATGATCCATAATTCAATGGCTACAATTAGGCGCTCTCAACAAAAAATTCTTCCACGCTAAAGAAACCATCCATTGATACTGTAACAATATTCAACAACTCCAAGACGCACAAAACAACTGGGTTAATAATAAAGATGATGTGGTTCAACTCATTCTTGATCATTTTTATGAACGATACACGGCTCCACCTAAGGTGATAGATGACGATATTTTTGCAGATATCAACCCAACATTAACTACCAGACAAATGGACTTGCTTACTAAGGAAGTATCTACAATAGAAATCAGACAAGCTCTCTTCTCCATAAACTCCGAGAGTGTTCTGGTTCAGATGGTTACACAAGTAAATTTTTCAAAGTTTTCTAGGAAACAACTCATACTCAATTGATTGTCATGGTCAAAATATTTTTCAATAATATGAATATACACCAACTCATGAATCACACAAACCTCACGTTAATACCTAAATTTGAACGTACATCAAAAACTTCTCAATTCAGACCCATGAAACTCTGAAATGTCACTTATAAAGTCATCCCAAAAATGGGAACTGAATTAGGCCACTCCTCCCTTTATTACTAAGTTCATTTCAAAGTGATTTTGTTCCACGGAGATCAATACACGATAACATAGTAATTGCTGGAGAATTATTCCACCATATCAGAACCTCATGCATCACCAAAGATACAAAAATAACTCTCAAACTGGATATCTAGGAAGCTTACAATAGCCTCGATTGAGGATTCATCAAAATTGTATTCATCAAGCATGGATTTCTAAAAGTATTTGTGGATTACATCATGCTATGTGTAACAACTATAACATACTCAATCACATTAATGGTACACCACATGGATACACCAACCCAAAAAGAGGCATTAGGCAATGAACCCTCTTTCGTCTTATATTTTCATAATATGTGCCGAAATCATATCTATTAATTAACCTGGGAAACCTTCAAAACCAAAATCTAGTAAAAGGTCTTCACCCATCAAACAAAGCACCACCCATCATTCATTTAATGTATGCTAACGACCTTCTAATCACTTTCAAATCTTCTACCCAATGTAACAACCAACTCAGGAAACTACTCCACTCTTACGGATCTTCAGCAGGAAAGGTTGTTAGAGCACTGCTCGGTCGAACTCGCATGTGTTTCTATCTCAAGCATGTTTGTCAATGTTAGTGATCAAAACTATAAGTATTGATTTCTAGTCTACTATAGCTAAGTCTCGGACTAGGATAGAAAGTGTAGTTTAGATCAAGAACTCCATGGCGATCATCATACAAGACGAAGAACTACTCAAGGAACTGGTGGAACTTCATCGACTAAAAGGTATGTGGAGACTTGAACTTATCTATCACTCAAAAGTCTATCTACTCTATCTCCAATCTTGAGACAAATGTCGTTTTGCTATATAGACTTTGATTATACACATTTACTATTTCGAGCCGAGTTTATCTCGCTTATGTATTTCTCGAAATATGTGTTGGTACGCTTTCGCTTTGGCCAATTTCATCTTTACCTAGTGACGAAAGTCATGTTATGTTTCAATCACTTTGAAAATGGCTTTGACGAAAAATGGTTTGTGAATAACAACTATATAACGTCCTCTAAGAATGTTTCAATGATTGAAATGAGAGTTTAGATTATATAACCAATATTGGATATATGCATTGTTTGGAAACACATATATGTATAAGTCCTTATTCCTTGAACCAAAGTATGCGTACTTTGTTGATCAGGAAAACCGGAACAAGAGCTGTGAAACCAGTCCGCGAAATGGCGGAGGTTCTCATCCCGAGAATATCTGCTAGAGTTTGTGAACTTCTTCCGGGAACTTAAGTCCGCGAACTAAGTCTACGAACTTGAGTTGGTTATATCTAAAGACGATTATTTGTGAACTTATATTTATATAAACTAAGGAATGCAAAATGCAAACTATGACTATAAAGTTCATGAATCGATTCAAGTGAATCAAATCGTTTTTGCTTCGATTGTGTCTTATATAGTTATATAAGATTTATACAATTGAACAACTCTCTAACTAGTTCATTTGAGTCATTTGAACTAGTAATGGTGAAGAAGAATATGGTTGATATGAAAGTGCTCATATGGCTAACCATTTGGTTAACTACTTTTCAACCAACAAATGTACATGTTTGGGTACGGTTACACAAACCTAAAATCATACATTTCATTTGTGTGTAACAAGATAAGTTTTCGATCCAGCGGTTCAAAGATATTAGCTTGAATCTAATCAGGTTTTCATTTAACGGTGAATATTGAATGCTTTGTTACTAAGATAACATTGATTGCAAACCCTGATTTGAAAGACTATACCCAACAAACCCTTGGTTACCCCGCAACAATTACCCGAGACGATAACCTTGTCTCTTGTTCCTCACAAATATGCTCTCACAAAGAGATCCTAGATTTATCCTAAAAGTTATACAAGAAATATCTCACCGATCTCTTAATCGTTTTCAACACAATACAATTCTATAAGGCCTAATTACCTATTTATGTAGGTTACAAACTTGGCCACCAAGAATTATAACCGGTTTAGGAAACCCCTTTCCTAAAATACCACGGCTAACTTTACGAAATAATTAATTAGTCTTCAATTAACTAACAGTCTCCCACTTTAAAGACTCATGTATTGTCTTCAATTCTTCTTTTCTTCAACTTTGGATTTGACGGTGCTAAAACATTTTCATGTCAGTGCGGCTCCCCTCCCAAATCCTCATTCTGAGAGACCAACTAAAGCCTTGCAGAGCTTTAGCTTGTCTGATGTAACTCCCTTGGTAAACATATCCGCCGGATTCTTCGAACCAAGAATCTTCTCGAGCTTCAACTCTCCTTTTTCTAAGAGATCCCGAATGAAATGATAACGAATATCTATATGCTTCGTCCTGGCATGATAGGCTGAGTTCTTGGCTAAGTGTATAACGCTTTGACTGTCTCTAAACAGAACATTATCTCGTTGGTCCTTTCCCAACTCATCTAACAAACCTCGTAACCAAATCATCTCTTTGCTCGCTTCTGTTATTTCTACGTACTCCCCTTCTGTAGTATGCAATGTTACCAACTTCTGTAATCGTGAGTTCCAACTCACTGCAGCTGACCCCATAGTGTAAACATAACCGGTCGTACTTCGCCTTTTATCTACATCACCTACGAAGTCTGCATCCACATAACCCCTCAAGATAGAACCACCTATTCCGTAACACAATCGTACGGTTGTGTTACCTCTCAAATACCTCTCAAATACATTAGACTCCCAATCGCCAAATAATATGCTACGTTAGCTATGTACTCCTTTTATTCATTTGTCTTCGCACACTACATACTTGAAAGACGAATTTGACTTCCAAGTGGAGAACTAACTCATTTAGCATTCTCCATATTGAACCTTTTCAACACTCGTTCAATATATTCAGCCTGACTAAGCATAAGTACACCCTTATCTCTGTCTCTTATGATCCTCATACCAAGAATCTGCTTCGCATCACCAAGATCTTTCATAGCAAACTCACTTGCTAATTGTTTCTTCAAATTATCAACTTCTTGTAGAGATGTTCCGGCAACCAACATATCATCTCACATACAGTAATAATATGATGTAGTCAGAACCGCACCTTTTGAAGTAACAACAATGATCTGCATTACACAGTGATTAACCACCTCTATGCATGAAGTTATCAAACTTCTTGTACCACTGTCTCGGGCTTGTTTTAAACTATACAAACTCTTCATTAGCTTGCACACCATCTCTTCCTTGCCTTTTACTATGAATCCTTCTGGCTGCTTCATGTAAATTTCTTCATCTAGGTCACCATGGAGAAAAGCTGTCTTTACATCCAACTGTTCAAGGTAGACATCTTCAGAAGCCACTAGACTTAACACTACTCTGATAGTAGTCATCTTCTCAACTGGAGAAAATATCTCGTTGTGATCAACACCAGGTTTCTGCTGGAAACCTTTCACAACCAACCTAGCTTTGTAGCGAATATCTCCATTTGCTTCAGACTTCATCCGATAAATCCACTTGTTATGAAACGCCTTCTTACCTATTGGTGATTTTACTAACACCCAAGTTCCATTATCCTCAAGTGAATTCATCTCATCTTCCATGGCAAGTTTCTACTTGCCTGAATCATCAACCGCTAGTGCTTCTTTAATATCTTCAGGTTCACCTCCATCCATAAGTAATAGATAATTCAGAGCATACCTTGGGTTTGGTTTTGGAGTTCTTGATGATCTTCTTACTTCTTGTGTAACTATAGGAGTAACTCCCACTGCAGCAGAAGTTTCTTCACCTTGTACTTCTCCGCCATCAGCAACACCGTGCCCTTCTTGTACCACACCTTTTCCAGAAACATCATCAATATCGATATACAACTCCTTATCGACGTTGCTTGATCCTACATCTTCAACTTGTGTTTTATTCCTGCCCTTGTACAGCTCATTCTCATCAAAAGTGACGTCTCTACTTCTAATAACTTTGTGACCCTCGTAGTCCCAAAGTTTATACCCAAAAGCATCATTTACGTAACCAAGAAATATACACTTCTTTGCTTGAGCACCTATCTTAGACCTCTCACCGGGACTAAGATGAACATAACCAACACAACCAAAAACTTTCAAATATGAAAGATTTACCTTTTTGCCGGTCCAAACCTCCTCTGGTATCTTTATATCCAATGGACTACTAGGTGTCCTATTGATTAGATAAGCATCCGTCTCTGTTGCATGTGCCCAGAAGGTCTCGGTCAAAGCAGACTACAACCTCATGCACCTAGCACGTGCATTCAACGTCCAATTCATACGTTTTGCTACTCCATTATCCTGTGGCGTCCTTGGAACTGTCCTCTCCAAACGAATTCCACTTGTAGCACATAACTATAAGAATTTTGTTTTGTCATACTCACCACCGTTGTCTGACCTTAGACACTTCAACTTCAGACCAGTTTCGGTTTCAACCAAAGCTCTCCACTTCTTAAGCACTTCATACACCTCGAACTTATTCTTCATGAAGTAAAGCCACACTTTTATTGAGTGATCATCAATAAAGGTGACATAATATTGGAACCCGCTGTGAGATGCAACATAAATTGGTCCCCATACATCCGTGTGAACCAAATCAAGTTTCGCACTTCTCAAGGCTCTGTCGCCTCTGCTGAAACTAACCCATTTTTCTTTCCAAGAACACAGTCGTCACAAAAACTCATATCAACAAACTTCACCTTAGGTAGATATCCTCCCGAACACAGAATCTTCATGTTCTTCTCACTCATGTGCCCTAATCTTCTATGCCATAAGTTAGTGTCTTCACCACTACTAGCCATTGCTAAAGTAGTTCCATCTGAAGTCCGGTATAGAGTACCGACTCTAACTCCACAAGCTAATACCATATCTCCTTTCTTCACTTTCCAATTGTGTTTCGTAAGCACAACTTCACAGTCATCATCACAAACTTGGCCCACAGACACCAAGTTCTTCTTCAAATTTGGAACGTGTCGTACATCCTTCAATTTCCATGTCGAACCATTGACTTTCAAGATCACATCACCCAAACCAATGATGTGGCATGCTTCACCGTCACCTAAGAATACTTGGCCAAAGTATCCTTGTTTATAAGAGATCATAATACTCTTATCACTAGTTGCATGGAAAGAAGCTCCCGAGTCTATAATCCAAGACTCATCTTGCTTGTCCTCAGAGATTAGTAGAAAACCTTCCGTAATCACCTTCTTGTTATCAACAAGGACCTTCACCGGTTCCGCAGCTGTAACTATGTTGACCTCTTCTTGATTACCTTTGTTTCCACCATTATTAGCACCTTTGTTTTCCGGAAAATCGCGCTTGAAGTGTCCTACTTTCTTACACGCCCAACACTCAACAATACCTCTAGGACGGGATTGAGATATCCCCTAGACATTCCTCTATACTTCCATCTGGATTTGTTGTTGTTGTTGTTCCTATTTGAACTCCTCCCTCTATCTTCTTCCTGCAAACTTAAGTCCGAGCTTGAAGTACTAGAACTATAACCTTGTTCTATTCTTCTTTCCTCTTCAGCAATTAATATTTGCTGCATATCATCAAGCTTCAACTTCTCGCTCCCTGCGGAATTGCTAATGGTTGTCCTTGCAGTCTCCCAACTCTTTGGTAATGACGATAACAACCGTCAAGCTTGAACTTCATCATCAAAAGTAATACTAACTTTTGAAAGTTGAGAAATAATTGATTTAAACTTCCCAAGATGTGCTGAAATTGCTTCGCCTTCTTGCATCTTCGGATTAAATAGTTGTTCACACAACATAATCTTCCCCGAGGCTGATGACTTTTGATACAACTTTTCAAGTTTATCCATAAGATCCTTCGTACTAGTTTCCTCTTGCACGTTATTGTAGACTTCTTCCGTTAGGCATCTACGGATCACGGCTATACACTTGCGATCAACAGTTGTCCATTAATCGTCTTTGCGTTATCCCTTTTTCGCAACTCCACCCAATGGATCAACAAGGTCTTTCTCATATAGGTAGTCTTCCATCTGAGACTTCCAAAACGCAAAGTTCTTCCCATTAAAAACCTTAACTCTAGCTACCGTACTTTCGTTATTATCACCTATAACTCCCACTCCAATCATACTATGGCAGGCCCGGAGATATGTATAAAATTAAGCACAAGAAAACGGGGGCCTACAGTAATACCGCAAGTGCACGGTCGTCAGTTGTAGCTCGTGCAAGTACGGGTCGATCCACAGAGATTGGGTGTGTTTCGGAAGTGTTTTAGCTAATTGGGTTCCTAGATTTGCTTTGGGCTTAGAAGCCTTTTGGCTTAAATTGGGCTTTGAGTGCTAATGGGTTTGTTCCAATAAAATGAACTGAGCTTGGGCTCAGTTATCTTTGAAGTGTAAATGGGCTTTGGCCTTACAAGGAACTGAACTTGGGCTCAACAGTTCACTTGTGAATTGGGCTCAGTGTCTTTTGTTGTGAACTGGGCTTTGGATTCAGTCAAGGTTCTGGGCCTTTGGGATGAAATGTATTGGGCTTGGCTATTGAACTAGGCCTTTGGGCTTCACTGAATTGAACTTGGGCTCAGTTGAAGCAGCAGTCTTTGGCTTGGCAGCAACAGCTGCAGAGGAAAGCAGCAGCAGGCACCAGCAGCAGCTTGGCAGAGGCAGAAATAAGGAACAAAGCAAATGAAAACAGCAACAAACAGCAACAAACAGTGAACAAAAGCAAAACACAACAAGATGAACCAAGGCCTAAGGCCAAGGGCAGAGATGAGGTGAAGAAACTGAAATGAAGCAAGGCTAGGCTAAGGCATTCAGGAGATATACTAGAAGAATGGGAAGAGAACTAGCTTGCTATAAGCACTAGTTTCTCCCAATGCACAATCAACACTACAACCTAAGCATACACAAGAATGGCAAGAAAATCAGCTTGCTTTAAGCACTGATTTCTTGCCATTGCACAATCAGCACATTGCTTCACAGATACCTAGCCTAGCATTCCATCAATTGACAGTGAATTTAAACATGACAGTGAATTGATACTAACAGTGAACAATAACAGTGAGTAGAATTAACAGTGAACATCAAGCATTAACAGTGCATGAGACCAAGTATTAACAGGAACATTAACACAACTAACATGAACATAACTGAAACTAACAATAAACAATTAACAATGAACATGACTGAATTTTAACTGAAACATGGATATGAAAATTAGCAGCAAATTGAACTGAAAAAGTGAACTGAAAATTAACAAAACATTTAACAGAACTTTGAGAGTTCTGGATGTTGGCTACTCCAAACATGGTTTCTAACACAACCCATAGTCCCAATTTATACCCACAACACAATTTCCCTAAATTACAAAATTAGGGTTCTTCCCCAAAAGTCAGTTAAATTAGGTTTACCTAATTTCTTTGAAATTGATGCTTGAAATCGTCGACCCATGCTTTGTAATTGCTCCTACTCCATTCCCATGCTCTAATTGCAACTCTAGGTTACCTAATTTATCAATTTTTTCACGCCTAGGGTTTCAGGAAGAGAAGCGTGAAAAAATGAGAAATTAGGGAACTAGAGGGCTAGGGGTGAGAGGGGTTTTGGTTGTTGGGTGATAGGGTGATGATGGTGAAGGTGTGGTGGTGGCAGTGGAGTTGGTGGTGATGATGGTGGTGCGGCAGGTGAAGGAGGTGGCTCTGCAGAGGGGAGGGTGATGGTGGTGATGGGTGCGATAGAATGGGAGAAGGGTCTGTTTGGTTGGGGTGTAGGTGCTCGGTCGCTAGGGTGTTAGGCGAATCCATCGAATTTGATGTTCTGCGACGCTGAGCTGCGAGATGCGAAGATGGTAGGTAGATCGGACGGTGATGTGAAGTGAAGCTTGTAGCGACCGTCAGATTTTTTGATACAACGAAGTTAACGGCTACAGATGGGGTTAGGTGTTGTAGTGTTAGGCGGAGATATCAAACGTTGATGAACAGCAAGGGAGCGACCGTTGGATTCAACTACCATCTAATCTGAAGGCTTGGAATTTCATCGCTGTGG
This sequence comes from Papaver somniferum, assembly GCF_003573695.1. Lineage (NCBI taxonomy): Eukaryota > Viridiplantae > Streptophyta > Magnoliopsida > Ranunculales > Papaveraceae > Papaver > Papaver somniferum. The sequence goes on from NC_039362.1 coordinate 216,323,143, forward strand.
TGCTTGGCAGAGACTTCAGATTTTGATGCTCTATGAAGGAGCGACCATCGGATGCTTCTGAGAGCTGATCTGATGGCTGAGAACGGAGGCGCTTTTGTGTGTAGAAAATGAGGTTGTGCGCACCATTCTTCGCGGTTTCCTTGCGTAATTTCTCCCGGCTTTTCACTACTTTTCTGCTCTTTTCGCTCCGCGACTCATCCGAACTTTATTTATTACCTAAAAGTGCAAAATTAATTAATAAAAATATTTATTCTTGAAAACAATGAAAATACAGAATATGGGATAAAATGTAGAATTAATGCATAAAAGATGAGTTAAATTGCCAACAAAAAGGGATAAATATATACAATATTTGGCACTCATCATACTACGATAAACCCTAAAGCTCTAACCCGAGCTCTGATACCAGTTGTCAGGATTTTCTTAGGGAATCACTGACAACCGCGGAATAACGGATCTTGAGATATTATGATGAATAATAAGTAAACCAAGCACAAGTGATAGACACATTTTTGTGTCTGATATAATCTTAATTGTATATATTGTTAGTGCTCGATTTTGTATTTATTTTGGCTTTTTATGTCTTTGTAGATGTTTTTGGAAAAATAAGATTTTGCAGCGAAATTGGCTCGAAAAGTGTTTTTCGCGTTCATGGGAGGACCTTTGCTATTCGGACCCTCACTTTGTATAAGGGGTAACCTAATTACTATGGGGCATCCCATTTCCAGGCATCTGCTAATCGCACCCCTACTCTGGATAAGGGGCAACCATCTTCAACATTCAAAAATCAGGTTTTGGCGGGAAAAAAGTGTAGTTAAAGAGCAGTTTTGGCAATCGTGATTTGGAGGAGTTTGAGGTCGATTAAACCTCTGATTTTCATAGGATAGAATCTTTATGGGTCTAGGAATCTGATATTGGTGTTTAAATTGATTAAATTGGGCTCAAACGACGGATTTTTCTCACAACAAGAAAATATGGAAAGTTACTTGTGTGACCTGTTTTAAGGAATTTTAGAGTGATTAAAACGCTGTAAACCTTCCCAAAGATTTGTATCTATCTAAGGAAGAGTTTAGAATAAAAAGGAAAGCTCAGAAACGCGTAGAAATCCTAAAAGAAGAAATTGTCGCAACTTGGCCGTGAAGAGAAGGAAAGAGATTTTGGAAGATTTGGGAGAGATTTAATCGGTATTTTTGATATAAATAGATGTCTTGGGTCATATAGAAGAGGTGTCGAGAGTTTGGGAACCTAAGGAGAGCCAGAGAAGAAGAAATCAGAGCTTTACCAAACTCTGTTTCTGCTGCTGTTGTTGTTGAAGAAGAAGAACGCGAAGAACATTGACCCTCGGTAGACAGTCGCAGAAAAGTGTCCCTGTTTAACAGCTGAAGAACATTAAGCTGTTCAGGGCAGTCTATTCTAGGGTCTTAAAATCAGCGACAAAGCAACAGTTTCATGTCTGGAAGTGCTGCAGATACCCTAGGATTCGCTATAGTGCCTAAGAAGGGTCGAACTACATCATCTAATAATTCCATGGGGGATGCTATCATAGGTTGTTCCCCCATGACAGGGATCGCTGAAGAACCCGAACACGTTTTCAGCAGTGGCTTAGCGCCCCGCTTTATTATCTTTAGAAGCCCACCGATCCTTGACTTGACTAGCAATAAAGGACCAATTCCCTCAATCGATCCTTTATTGCAAAGCTGCTTCCCCTCTTCCCAAGGCTTCCGTATTAACCGCTAATGCACCTTTCATTTATCAAATCTCAGGGACATGGTCTAATCATGAAGGTAATATTTTATCATGGTGTTGGATCTCAAGTTTGTATGGATTCCTTCTTTGTTACCGGGGTCGCCCCAAGAGCCATAATGTCTCAAAGCGAGTTTTTCTGTAACAGTTCCATTGTAACAGCTGTTTTGCAACACCAATACACTGTTGCAAACAGTCTGTGTTATTACTTTTCACTCTTTTAATCATCTTTTGAGCAACAAACACACATTTTGAGATCATGATTACTATGAGGAGCTAAACCCCAACACTGGGATGACGGAGGAAGCCATATTTCAAACGTGTGGTAATTATATTTAATTCTTTTTATGACTTTTTGCATTAATTTAATCGTTTTATGATTTTTCTTGATTAGTTGTGAAGTCGTATGATGATGTATGCTTGGTCTAAGTGCTTTTGATGCATCATGCTAGTGATTTACAGTTAATCTTTTTAAAATCTACCCTGGCAAAGAATTAGAGTCAATAAACAAGAGATATAATTGTCTAAGAATTGATTTTTGAACCGCATGGTATGAGGTTTGGTGGATACCTGAGTCTCAGTAATCTCTCGACATTGTGACAAACCTTGTGTATATATTTTCTTTATTTTTATTGTTTTCTATTATTAAGTCTGAAATTGAGTCTACACAAGTCCGAGTTGAACGAACTTTATTTACCACTTAAAAAACTACATCAACAAGCAACTACGAAAATACGAGAAAGATAAATCAACTCACAAGACACAAGATTTATAGTGGTTCGACCAATACATATAACGTGTATATATTGTATACATCCACTTTGAGTCGCACCAACTCAAATCCACTATGAAGAAAAACGATTACAACGTCGTGTGAATCCCAGCAAACCCTTGGTTACCCCGCAACAATTACCCGAGAAAATAACCTTGTCTCTTGTTCCTCAACAATATGCTCTCACAACGAAACCCTAGATTTAACCCTAAAAGCTATACAAGAAATCTCTCACCGATCTCTTAATCGTTTTCAACACAATACAATTCTACAAGGCCTAATTATCTATTTATGTAGGTTACAAACTTGGCCACCAAGAATTATAACCGGTTTAGAAAACCCCTTTCCTAAAATATCACGGCTAACTTTAGGAAATAATTAATTAGTCTTCGATTAACTAACAAACATCTCTAGATGAATCATAAGACAGTACTTCTTTAACCAATTTCCTCTCTAAATCATAAGTAGATTCAGCTGATGCCTTAAGATCACCGTTATATTGCTTTCCACTCCATACTCCATCAGTGCTGTGGCATTCAAAAGTATAAACTTCCATACTTTTTTCCTCTTTAAAAGCTTGTACTTGGAAACTCCACGAAGACCTGACTTGTGCTGTTCTGCAGACCAAAAAGCTTGTACTGAAAAGTCTGTTGCTCTTGCTAGGTTCCTATGACGTATATATATATACAACTTGCGGAAACCTAGGCTTGTAACAGTAGGAGTAGGACTTTCCAAAACTTTGCCATCTCTTCGGCACTTCCAAATATAAGGCACTTCCTAAAACTTTGCCATATCTTCAGCACTTCCAAAAATAAGGTAACCCCATAACCCGATACCGGACAGAGCCCTGCAAAATGTTCAGGACCTACTCATATAACTAAATCTCATAGATCGATCTACAAACTGAAAGTGGCTATAAGCCCTTAAACATACCAGTTCTAAACCTTGGCCTAGAAATATATATGGGACATTGGGACTAAGGATCCTAACACTTACAAAAGTGATATATAGAAGCAGCAGCTTCAGTTCCTTGTTCGTCAACTTCAACAAAACACCTATGGATGACTTCAGAAATAAAAATGGATTATTCATTACCCATTAACATCTCAGTAAATTATGCTTTTCCCTCATCGAAAGGCTATTCTAACCCCAATTCCATTAGAACTCTTGGTGCTGGAAAATCAGATCAAATCTTAAACTTTGGAAACATGAAATCGTTCACTTCAACTTCATTAGTTGGGAGATAACTACCAGATGTATCAGAACTCACCTTCTCTATCACTTCACCAAGTCCATCTCGTGTATTAGGTAAAACTATATACATAGAAAAACGTTGAATACTACTCTGATCAAACTTTCGACCGCCATTCTTTTTGGCTGCTACTTCCAAAGTTTTGTATTGAAGCTTAAGAACTTTGAAGTCCTTGTAACATGAAATACATAGATACTCTTCCTCCGTAAACATGAATGGGACTTGAATTTTTCTTCCACTAAGGAGATAGAATGATTTTTCCCTCATTAGTTCAGGATTAAACTGATCTGGTTGCCATGATCCTTTGGAATGGAGTGCATTTGCGGCTACAATCACTGTGCTGCTATCGATGGATATCCTTGATTAAGCCATTTGTCTTTCTTTCAACCCATTCGTTCACATTCGACCATCTACTTCACTCTACGTGCGTACCAAGATTGTTGCAAAAACAGAACACAATCGTCAATCAATTGTATTAGCTTGCATTTGTTATTAAAAATAAATAAAGTGAAGATAATTATGAATACACAGCATTACCTTAGTTCATATTTATTTACTTGCTTTTAAGTTATTATGTTCTATATAAATAAAGAGTGGTTCTAAACCAACCGAGAAAAAAACTACAAAAAAAAACTTAGTTTGTTCTAGGGTTTAGAAAATCAATCAATACCGTCAATGTTATTAAGTGTTTGCTTAATTTGGTGGCTAATCCCCAATTCAAAGGATTTAGGTGCGTGGCTGATCGCCAATCTAGTTCGTTACCATCATGCTCTTCCGTAGTCGTTAAACTAGACTTGATCGTAAGAAACAACTGTTAAGTGAATTTCAGTGGGTGATGCTTGTACAACTTAAAAAAAAAGCATCAGTAGCGGCAAGTCATGGCATGTTTCTTCTCTTCTGCTAATTCATTTTTTGGGTTCATCAGTGATTGAACTTCTTTAATAAATGTTGTCGTAGCTGTTTCCAGAGGATTGGATGAATCTCTTGTAGCACGATCTTCTAAAGCTCCATCGCATCTCTTGCTGTATGTGGTTGAATTAAAACATGATTACCCAAACTAGAGTTAGTTAGATGAGGTTAGTGATGTTATAAACAACCGAAATGGATGGTCATTGTGCTGCTAGAGCAAAGTTGCTCTAGCACTATCGTTCCCGAGAATGTAAATGAAAATAAGAAAATCAAAAAGACAAACAAATCCAGAGAACGAATAACATAGAAACTGTACACATCTTGGCGCCTAGGGCGCTTTATTGCCTAGGCTCCCCTTGGGCGACTCGTGCGCCTAGGCAAGCGCCTAGGGCACCTTTCACAACATAGCTCTCGGTAGATTGTTTCCGACATTTACTACCAACGCATTTGTTGGAGGGAGAAGACTTCCAGACCATGTGTAGTCCTTGTAGAGGTAATATGAGGAGGCACGTAATGCTCAGGAGTTAAGAACTGACGCAGGGATCCAATAGTACGGACTCTGCGCTTCTGAACAGGTAAAAGGCTCTCCAAGGAGACGGTGTTTCTTGATGCAGCACAAAAACATGGACCAGAGGAGGGGATCCCAAGAACATCAACCTTACTAAGAGTCTCGTTTTTCCAATTGTACGAGTAACAAGTTGTATTAGGAATCTCACTTGCAGATGACAAAACAGAAGATCGAAAAGTGGAGGTTAGAATAATTTGGTCGGTTCCTAAAACCGGATGAACAGAATTATACATACTTCCATCTGATAGGTAAGGTATTTCTAGAGGAATTGCAACCCAAACTCTCTTATTTTTATCTTCATTATCGAATAACCACAGATCATGAATGTCATTACTCTCAGAGGACTCTACCAGTAGTGCTAATCGACCACCCAATTCCAATAACTTAACACGATAATAGGCAAAACAGTCATTTGTAGGGTGGTAAAAAATTCCAGAGGGGACTCTAATTGCTTTAAATTTCTCACTTCCAAGATCAAAAGTCACTAGGTATCTTGGTGTATCTTTGCATTTAGCTTCCCATATAGAAAGCATCTGGGTCGTGTAATATATCAATCCATTAATATAAACAGAAGATCCAATATATTCTAATTCATGCGGCGGTACCTCATCGATTTTTCTCCATTTATTGTCTCCTACAGTCAAGACCTCACCAACTAAACGTTTAGGTTGCTCAGACCTCCATATCCCAACTACTTTGTGCACTTTGGTGACAGGATCATAACCCAATGTACAAGAAGCCCATGGAAAGCTAAACGGTTCACGGTCTTCTTTACGTAGATTACTAAGAGAAGTTGACTTTATCCAGGGTGTTACCTCCCGGGTAGCTAGGTTGCATATGCAAACACCAGGCTCGATATTTTCACCAAAGAAACCTATTAGACCATCTACAGGTTTCAACATGGTATCAATATAAGTGTAATCAATCTTTCTTATGGTTTGAACGGCCAATGAAGATAATGCTCCGCCTCTGTCTTGAAAAAACAAATCAGCAATCATGAAAGTAGCTTTATTGTTATCTTTTAAATTGGTGATGAGGAAACCAGGTCGTGTTTTTGCACGCTCGAGATGTAGATCGATAAATGATGATTCTTCTTCAATTAAGGTCATCCAATTTTTGCAAACACATTTGAATTTCATTAGTGACTTCACCGGTAGTCTACTCAATATTTCACGTGCTACAATATCTTCATCTAACCAAAGTTTTTCAGAGAGTTTTACACATGAGTTTCTCTTAATATTCTTTGTAGTCGTTTTAATCTTCTTAATATCGCTACTGGCTGATTTTGTCTCATCTTCCATGTTAAAAATTACCTGAAAGAGCACATCATGACCCAAAATGTACAACTGAATCAAGATATATATTTCGACAGTTTACGCAAACAGGATACAACCAAAAGCAGCAAAGCTACATTAAGATTAAAGCAAATATCACGAGATATGCAATTATGCAAACAAGATATAACCAGAATATATATATTGATCACAGGTTTATGCATGCAGACAGCATTATATAAGCAAATTAAGCTACTTTAACATAAAGCATACAGCAAGCAAATCAATCAAACCTCAAAACAGCAGAAAAAGTACTAATCAAACCTCAAAACAGGGGCGAATCTACAGTGGGGCACTTGGGTCACCGGCCCCCTGTAATTTTTTGGATAAAAAAAAAATCCTATGTATTTTTCTTTTGAAACTACCCTGTGCCCCCTCATTTTTTGCGAAAAATACATTCTTACGTATAATTCAGAATCTGATTTTAGCCTTGTTCGTATATCTTGCTTCACGAACTAAAAACTGCCCTAAAGTTACGGATAAAATTGTTGGAGTCTTGCAATAATACAAGAAACGTCAGATGTATCAAACAATAAATATAAAAAACCGTATCAAACAACTCTACCACGAAAAAATTGACGAGGGCAGAATCACGGGTTCAACAAGCTCCTTAACACATTAGTTCGCGGGTATACTCTCAAGTAATGCTAAACCCCAACGTGGGAAGATGTGTCCAGGATAAGACTGCCCGATATAACTTGAGTTAGCACAACGCAAGTTACCCGCTCTTGAACTCAGCAACAGAGATGAAAGTAAAACGACGCACAAAAAACAAGAAGAAGAAGAAAAGTAGAACTAGAAATAGTCGCTGCTTATGCGTTTTAAAAACAGGATTTCGAGTCATATTTATAAGATGAGATACTTGCAAATCAAGTTAGGTTTTGGTTTTCTTCAAAAACAAGTAAAACTCGTAAAAGGAATTTCCCACAAATAAAACTCTTAAGAAAATATTTACGAGTAGAAGAGGAACTTGGTGCATGGTATACGTGCATGGACATGGGGCAAAAAATGTATTTTTTCGCCGCTCCACCCACATTGTTTTACAACATATCCATGAGCACATGGCTATATAGTGGAGCACCTCTTTAGTTTTCCACAATGTGGGACTAAAAGTTCCATTTCATTCACTCAAAAATGAGTGAGTATCCTTAGACCCTTAGATCATGAGATCAAACCACACCAAGACCAAAAAACCATTTATTAAATAACTCATTTTCTCCAACAAAAATTGATAGATACAATCTCCTCCATATTCTATCGAAACCAGGATGATTTCCTTTAAGAGCCTAAGTTCTGCGTTATGATCATTTGCGGATCCTAGCTACAACATAAAAGGGAAGGTGCTTTGGATGGGTGTACGCATAGGTATTTTTGATTAACGGGTTTTGTTTTGGATTAGCAAAAGTTTTAGTTGTTTAGTTTTCATTAACCTATAATTTTGTAGTGTTTGCAATCAAATTTTTGATTCAATTTGTTTTTTCTTCTTCTATAGTATTCTAGTGTTTTGTTTTTCCTGCTGAATTGTATTCTTTTGCAACTCATTGGTCTGTAAGCTTGTAACCAAAGTTAATGAAGCTTTATTTGTGGTTTTCTTGCAAAAAAAAATGTTTAGATGCTTCCAGAAAAACAACTAGGAAACAATGAATAACATTACTTTCTGTTTCAAATCTGCCTAATATAAGTCAAAATCCTGGAACTCCTTGAGAGATGCATATTCTCTCTGATAGGAGATGATATGTCATGAGCATGTTCAGAATATGAGGACTCGTCGTGGGCAGGCATAGAAGTTACATATTTCGTTAGTTTTATTTGGTGCCTTAACTAGATCACGCACATTCCGTTTGAGTTTTATTCGGTGACTTAGCTAGATTATGCGTTGTTGCATCTTTGTTTAGAGTTTTATTTGGTGATTAAGATAGATCAAAAAAAAAATTCTTTATATCCGGTAATGTGCGGTTTGAATGGTGTAAACATCCTTAAATTATCTTAGGATAATGTGGAGACTAATCCCAATACACAATACAATTATTTAGAGAACCCTTTCTCTTTATAGGAGGAATTCCTTTTTTTATAGGCAAAGCCTGACATATAAGTACCGTACACGTGTAAGTCTTCAATTATTAGCCGTACACATGTACTATTACAGTTGGGGTTACCTAGACACCCACGTGTTATCTTCTTCGGGACACCCTATCTTTGGGGCAGCCTACTTGCATAGCACCATCGTCCGTAATGACCCCGGATCTGCTAATGGTGACCCCGGATCATGGTCAAATTCCCATGTTTGCATTAGCCCCCTGACTGATTTTTCCAGGCTTGTAGACTTGGCAATCAATCATAGCTTGTATTCGGAATGCATCTTTGGATTGTTGGTTTGGTATGTCTTCTTTTCTTCTTGAAGCCCCTATTGATCATGACTTCGGGTCTAGATTTATATCAGCCGAAGCCCCCTATATGAGATCTTGATCTATTCGCTTGGTTTGAAGTCGCTTCGGGTTTTCATTTTGTGATGTGCTTTCATTTAGACGATGACTTCGGTTTTATTCGTTATCATTCTTATGCTTTCTACTTGGCATCAACCCCCAGATTGGTTTCCCATCGTATAGCATTGGTATGATCCGAAGTGGTGTCGTTGGCGTTGGTTCCCTCATCTCAACATTGAGTTGATAGTAAACAGAACAGTTTTTTTTTTTGCCTTCTCGAAGTCCCGGTATAAATTCTTCTTTGCTTATCCCCCAATATCTTCTCAAGATTATATATTATCGCTTTGTGGTTTGCTCTTGCATCAGTTGTCAATCACCAGCCATTTCTTTATTCCAATCTTTACTACTATCGGTAAAGTCCAGTTTTCATGATCTGCTCCGTTGTATGATGGTTCCCCCTTGTTGCTGCATATGGTCTCCGAAGCTGTATTTATATTTATATTGGGGATGCAGTATGTAGTAAGTTGTATTGATGTCGGTGAAAGTGAGGCTGGTTGTCGAAGGTGGGGATGATATTAAGACATTCACATATAAGAACAATAATAAACCGGGTAGCTTTGTGTTTTCTTCCTATGCAGTCTCGTATGCGAGAGTCGCAACCCCCGAGGAAACAACACAGGAAGTGGTCTTTCACTTGGTTTGTTCCTCATCATTGACTTCCTTATTTCTTCCCCCTCTCTTTTCTTTCGGAGTCAGTAACTTATCTCATGCAATCGGTTGACCCTCCAAAATACCACGGATTTATAAATCAAAGACTTGTTGCATTTTAGCCCCTTATCGTGATGGATCCGTGATCGTGTTGCTTAGGGAAATTTTGTACCTTTCTCGACTGTTGTTCATGCTTCCAGTGGTATTTGACCATTTTTATGGCATCACACAAGCTCTGGCATGTTCTTATAGTGGCGAGGGGCGCGATGTGGAGGCTGGCTTCTGTCATTCTTTTTCTTTAATACGAAAAAGAATAGTATAAAGACCATCGGTTCTTTTTCTCGATGGTGCAGTCGAGAAGAGTAGGAGCATAGGTTATTTTCGGGAGGTGTTCCGCTTGCATCCTTGATGGTCTTCTTTCAGATTTTATTTTCTTGTTTCGGATGTAAGACTATGACTAATCATTTTATGTATTATTCTATTATTGATATTGTAGTTGTTCGGATTTCATGTTTCTTGCTGTGTTTTGTGAGTTTCCTCCCCCTTTTTTCTTTTGATTTCGGAAAGTTAGTCTTATGTAATAACGGGGATTTCCGAGATAGGGTAGTGTGTGCTTGTCGATTTTGTCCATGTCCGAGAGTGTGTAGTCAAATCTGATGATGGTGCGTTTGATAGGGTTCCCACTTTGATTAAGTTTTGGAAGATTAAGTTGTGTCCGAAATCACTATGCGTGAAGGAAAGGGGAGAGAAGGGGGATTCCTTTTATGAGTTCAGTTTTGTAGAAAAAACCCTCATTCGGCATGTCATTCCGGGGTTCAATCCCAGTGTCTTAGATGTAGAGTTGGTCCCGGATATGTGGTTGCATCAATTTAATTTGACGAGTTACGGTGTGCTGGAGTAGAAGAAGACTTAGATTAATAGAAGCGGCATTGTTTTATTCAAAAACAAAGAGAGATGGTGGATGTTGCTCTTTCATCGGACATTTTAGGTAAGATTCATTCAAGCATGGAATTTCTTTAAGCAATGGATGTTATCGGATTTATATCCTCAATAGCTGCTCATATCTTTTGTATGAGCTTGGTCTCGGTGGATGTTATCGGATTCAAATCCTCAATAGCTGCTCATATCTTTTGCATGAGCTTGGTCTCAGTGGATGTTATCGGATTTAAATCCTCAATAGCTGCATATTCGCAGTTAGACGCCGCATGCTAGGAAAATAGAGTTAGTTGCTGCAAATCTTTCGGGGTTTTCTCTCATACAAGATTTAATTTGGGTGATGCCTCTTATCGATTCCGGCAGCTGATTGTATAAGGTAGTTGTCTCCTTGGATGAAATGCTTGTGAAAAAGTTAAGGAAGAATAGAGACTTCAGGTGAAGAAGTGGATATGATGTTCGTTGGGTATACACGAGGCTGCTTCTCACCCCTTCCTCCTTTTTTTTCAGAAGGAAATTTATCTTATTGGCCTCGACGGGACTTAAAATGTCGGCTTCTATGCGTTATCGGTTAAGATAGTAAGATGATGTCATCGGTTGTCTCCCATGCTTTCTATCTTCGTCATAAGCCTTTGAGAGTAAATTGGTATTATCGGTTTCGTCTTCTGCCATATCTTTTCGTCATTTCATTTCCTCCCTCTCTCGAGTGTCATCGACAATGAGTGTTGTCGGCCGTGTATGTTGTTCCTTGAGGTCTTGGAATTATTCATGTCGGATGTCCTAACAAGAATCCAAAGGTGTTACAAAACATCAACAACATGATTTAATAATACCAATCGATATTTTCATATCAGAGTTAGTTACCAACGTAATTTAAGGGTCTTAAGCAAGCTTTTGTTTTGAAACAATCAATTGATGGTTATGACAAGATTATGATACTAAGAAAAGGTGGAACTTATCTGTATCAGCAACATCGACTCTTCATGATATTAAGAAAAGGTGGAGCTCAGCTGCGGATTGTACAGGTTGTCGATGAGATGTTGATGGTGGTATTGGTTGAAACCTCAGTTTGTTGTGCACAGCAACAGCGACTCTTCATGACTTCGGCTTATTCGTCACCTCTTCAATTCTTCTCTTCTCAATTAAAGTCAAATGTCCTAACACAAATCCAAAGATGTGTTAGTAGTGGCGTCCCCGGATGGCAGTGGAGTGATGCTTTCGGATGAAGTGGATACGGAGGTGAAAATAAATTATGCTATATAGTTTGATGACCCCCGGGTATAAAAGAGATGAAGATGAAAGCCGGGGCCGCTATTGAGGTGTTGATATTAGCATGTAGATATAGTTTGGCAAATGCGTGATCGGCCAGATGTAGAGGATATGAGTGGAACGTGTCCACCTTACCACCAAGTTTTTTATTTTTCTTATCTACTCAGAAGAAAAATTCTTTTGTCATTCACGGGACTACGGTCCATCTTCTAAACTTTCACTTCATCATTTTCGGTATTCATCTACAGGGCACGGCTTCGGGTATCAAGTGTTGAGGAATTTGGGCGATTGGGGAACACAGATGAAGATCTTCTCCAACAGCAACAGGAGATCCGAGGTGTGGGTTTACTGGCTATTTCCGGATTGAGGGCAAGCCCTTTTCGGTTGGAGTTTCTCGAACAGCTGATGTCCAATCGATATCCTTCTCTGTTGAATCAACATCGTGCTGGCTGACTCTTGCTCCGGTGTTGCTCTGGTCCGATATAGACTGAGCTTTGTCATTGTTTGTTCGAGATTGGTTCTCTGGATTGAGCTGCACGAGATAACTTTGGAACTCTCTTCACCGTATGATTGAACTCGATGTTGTTCCCTAACTCGATGGTGGTGGCTGAATATTCGATGGCGTTTCCGGAATTGGTTGAAAACTTTCTTTGTGAGATTTGTATAAACAAATGATGCGCAGCTATCAATTCCTCCCTGTAATGGCTAGATTTGGATGCTGGAGAATCATGAACCGAAAGTATTAAAATCAGTTGAGAAATTTGACAAGTACGGTAGTAATGATTAAGGTTATAGCATCCTCCGAAATTATGTTTGATCGAAATCACTCGGGTTGATCTTGGACTCTTAGTGTAGATTCTCCTGATTCACAGTGGCAATGGTTGAAACTGCAAGTTGATAGTACCAACGGTTGTTGCTGTCATGCGTGATTGCTGGTTACTCCCTCGGGATTATTTCTTTTTTTCGGTGATGGGTGGTAATGATATATTCCTAGGATTTGATCGCTTCTGTAGAGCTGTGACGGATGAAGTTGTTACATGTTCGATGTCGACGAGTAGAATAGAGAAAATGGTGACGGTGGTTCAAGGAAGATTAATCGGTACTTCGGGGTCTGTGTTGGTGGTGTCCGATACAGTGAAGACGGTGGTGGAGATAATTTGTGATTTTCAGTAGAGGTCTCCGGGGTAGCTGAAATAGGAGATGATGGTGGATATTGGTAAAATTCTCCGATAGGAGGTAGGGGTGGCCAGATTTTTTCCCGGGTAGTGATGGGTCTGATATAGGTATGGAAGATTAGTCCCTGGTGAAGTCACCAAATGTAAACACCCTTAAATTATTTTAGGGAAATGTGTAGGGCTGCACATATCCGACCCAACCTGCCGACCCTACCAAAAATACCCACACCCAATTCAACCCACCTAGGCATGGGTTGATTATGGATGAGGCACGCCAGAATCCACTTATCTTGGATCGATTGCGGGTAGAAACTTCCGTCACCCGAACCGACCCACCCACCCGCCCAAAACTAACATAGGATTCCTGACCCTTAGATTATCTAATCCTAACTTAGAATGAATTATCACAGCCGTTGAATTGATGAATAAAAGACCTAACATAATCGCATTTTTCATGAACCCTTCTCTTCCGCGGCCTCTTCTCTCCTTCTCAGAGTCTCAGACAGACTCCATTCTTTTTTCTTCGCTTAGTCTCAGACTCTCAGATTCGCTTTGTGGATCATCGGCATCACCAGAAGCAAACCAATAACGGAAGGTAAGATTAGGAACCGCTCTACACCAAATGTAATTTTTTGATGATGTGATTTCTTGTAATTTTCAATTTAGGGTTTATCTGTTTAGGGTGTTGTTTTTTAATTTCAGTTTGGAATGAATTGGTATGATGTTAGAACTCAGTAATGAAGAGTTTAATCAGTAGATTCTAAGAATTCTTTGGGATGGTTATTGAGAAACCCAAATTGGTTTTGCTTATTTTACTGATTCATTGAGATAGTTAGATGATACGAATACAACTTTTTTGTATAAATGATAATATCAGGGAGAAGTCTTACTGTGGACCTCGTTGTTAATGTTTATGTGTTTTTAGAGGTGTTATTATTCTTCTAAGCGGCAACAATGAGTATTTGGAATTACTCATTTATGTTCAGAACCAGTAGTTTGATTTTAAATTTTAAATCAATCTCAGTTCTTTAGTACAACCTAGTTAATTTATTTGGTATTTAAACTAAGTCATGAGTATGGTGTTCAATTCAGTATGGTGTTAGTACTTTCAATTGTTGCAAATATTCAATTGAGCATGGTGTTAGTATGGTGTTTGATTGTAATGTGTTTTACCGATGTAACTTGTTTCTTTTGTGCAGGTTACCATGGTTGAAATCTCAGAAGATGATTCTGCTTCTAATCTTCCAATTATACATGGAGTGGCATCACAAATGGGACCTCCCCCTCCACGTCCACCGCGTTCTGGACAAGTGCATGGACCATCAGCAGGGACAGGGAGTACCGCTGGCTCATCTACACCAGCTTCTGAACCTTCACATGCTTGTGCCGCAGGTGCAACATTAGGTAATAATCTTAATGCTAGTGTGAAGAGATCAAAGGTATGGGATCACTATGATATTTATGAAAATGGTGAGAGAGCGAAATGTAAATATTGCAAAAAAGGCTAATTACAAGATTGGTAAGAAAAATTTGGATGGTAAGAAACATGGGACTTCTAGTCTCCAACATCATTTGGATAAGTGTCAGAAGTATAAGAATGAAATGAATGAGGCTAGAGCTGACGGACAACAAACACTTGACTTCCATCCTTGCAAGCTTGGAGAGGAACCACAGTTGGTTGGGGTGTCTTTTTCTCAAGATGCGTGCAGGAGAGCGCTGATTAGATTTATCGTTACCGATGAAATGGCTTTTAGAATTGTTGAAGGTGAAGGTTTTATAGATTTTTGTAAGTATCTTGAGCCTCGATTTAAGCTTCCAAGTCGTATGACAATATACCGTGATGCGTGCAAGCTGTTTTTGACAGAGAAGGCTAATCTGAAAAGTTATTTCAAAGCAAACAAGGTAAGAGTGTGCCTTACTACTGACACTTGGACGTCATCGCAGAATTATAATTATATGGTAGTGACTGCGCATTTCATTGATCATCACTGGAAACTACATAAAAGAATTATCTGTTTTTGCTTGATTGATAGCCATGAAGGTACAAAAATTGGAGAGGCTTTGGCGAAATGTTTGCTAGACTGGGGACTTGAAAAGGTTTTCATTGTGACGCTTGATAATGCGTCTGCAAATAAAGTTGTTGTTGACTATTTGAGGAAGAGGGTTCAGAGTTGGGGTTCTGCATTACTCGGAGATAAACATTTACATGTTCGATGTGCGGCTCACGTACTTGCACTTGTTGTGGACGGTATGAAGAAATATCATACATCACTTCTCAGGATCATGGCAGTGGTAAAATATGTCACGAAATCTCCCGCAAGATATAAAAGGTTTACGGAGGCTGCTGAGTCGGAAAGAATAGATTGTAAAAAGGGTCTGATATTAGATGTGAGAACGCGGTGGAATTCTACTTACTTAATGCTTGTTGCTGCTGAAAGATATGAAAAGGCATTTGAAAGGCTACGTGAGTTGGATAAGGCATTTTGTGAAGAGTTTTGCTTTGATATTCCAGTACCAGATAATATTATGGGTGATGGTGATGACACTGTTGATCTTGATGTTGATTATGATCTGGAATCAGACAATGAAGAAGAACTTGATACTACTGAAGAAGAAGATTCTGCTGCTGTCAGGAGAGCCAAGAAAAAAACAAGCCAAAAGTGCATGCTCCTGAACGATACGATTGGTGCAATGCGAGAGTTCTGATTAAGTTTCTACACGTATTTTATGAAGCAACTGTTGCATTTTCAGCTTCTACTCATGTTACTTCTCATTCTTTCTTATTGGAACTTGGTACTGTTCGTCAAGAATTAGAAGAATGAAAAAATACACATGAGGACCCTTTCTTAATCCACATGGGTGCTGTAATGTTGCTCAAGTACAACAAATATTGGGGAACATACCGAAAGATGAATTCATTGATGTTTATGGCTGTACTTCTTGATCCACGAGAGAAAGAACATGGATTATTTGTGACTGTTGAAGATTTAATTGTGCATTATGACCCAGCAATGAAGAAAAAACTTGTAGAAAAATGGGTTGAAGAAGTTCTGAAAAATTTTGTGGAGCTGTTTGCAGCTTATAAAGCAGAAAATGTTATATGTGCAGTATCTTCATCAGAATCTGTGGGCGAGACTAATTCTACTTCTACTCAAAGTTCTTCGATTTTTGGAAGTATTATTTCTAGCAAGGCCAAGTATATGGCGGGAAGGAATAAACGAAATCATTAATTGAGTAATGTGGAGGACAATGGGAGATCTGAGGTAGAAAGGTACTTGGCTGAACCGATCTACACACCCACCAATGAAAATGCTACTTTTGATATATTACAATGGTGGAAGGTAAATGCTGCGAGGTTTGACATTTCGCCACTTATGGCTAAAGATATATTTGTTATTCCCGTTTCTTCCGTTGCTTCAGAATCAGCATTTAGTACCGGAAAAAGAATTTTGGATCCTTTTCGAAGCTCCTTAAATCCAAAGACACTTGAGGCCTTAATTTTGTTACAAAATTGGTTACGAACACCAATAGACATGGATTCATCTACCCTTAGAGTCGAGAAGGAGGAGATTGATATTGCTGAGTCTGGTATGTCTAAATTTTCCTTGGCTCTATTGTTTTTCTTTGATTAAGCCAATATAATTTGATTCAACATTTATGGTACTTTAGCTCTGCGTAAATGATTAGCATACATGTTCAAAAAGTACTGAGCACATTGGAATATTGATTAGTGGACTTCTTTTGAATTTAATTAACCAAACATAATCATCTAAACATATGTGAATTAACATGCCTGTTGCTGCCACCTCTTTGGATCAAATTCATAAGGGTTGTCATAATTCTCTTCATCCATGTGAACTGAACTAAAAGAAGCTAACACACACCATCCCTTAGATCCAACATAAACTATAAGCATCATTAAGAGTTAAACTACTTTAAAACCATATCTGTTTTCCAATTTAGAACTCACATTTTGAGTAAAATGGCAATGACATGTAATCAGTCCAAACGTAATCTTCACCAAGATTAGCCTTTTGCTTCTTTAGCTCCATATTTTCATCATTCGCTTGCAAAGCTATTTTACTTGTTTCAAGAAATTCATCTACCCTTTCATTCATTCATTCTAATTGTTCATTTCGCTTGCAGAACTATTCGGTGACCTTGCTGCTTCTTCCATCGTCATAGATGATTGATTCATATTGGCTTAGACAAGGTAATGACACCAAGGGTCATTTTCAGTAGCTTGATCTTTCTGAGTTCATCTTTGTTACTGTAACTAATTTACATACTAGGCTTTAGTATAGTAGGAAATACTCAATAGTAATGCACTCTTTTATCTTTTGAGCTTTGAACAATTGAACTCTGTTCCTTTTTATTGTTAGCTTTATCACTTTGGAGTTTGCAACTTTGCATCAACAGTAAACACTTTATAAATCTGTAATGTCATTTTATTTTATGGTGGATAACCCACCACCCACCCGACCAAACCCGCCGTAATATGGGTCGGGTGAAAACCGACCCATTGTGATGTTGGGTCGGTTGCGGGTGACAACTTCTGTTACCCGCCATCAGTGGGTTGGGTGGTGGGTGAGGCCAAAACCGACCCAAACCGACCCATGTACATCCCTAGTAATGTGGAGACTAATCCCAACACACAATACGTGTAAGTACCGTACACGTGTACCCTAATGACTTTCCTAATAAATCTTCTATTATTAGCCGTACACATGTATTATTACAGTTGGGGTTACCTAGGCACCCACGTGTTATCTTCTTCGGGACACCCTATTTTTGGGGAAGCCTACTTGCATAGCACCATCGTCCGTAATGACCCCGGCTCTGGTAATGGTGACCCCGGCTCATGGTCAAATTCCCATGTTTATAAATGGTCTATATGGTATTTAAATTACTTTTGTATTGATGTACGTGATTTTTTTCAGTTACTTTTCTAGTTATGTTCTTCAAGAATAGAATTTGCCTCCTCTAAACTTTTGTTCTGGATTGGCGAGTGCCTCAAAACAGCAGAAAAAGTACTAACGAAAGAGAAACAAGATTGAATGTTACCTTAAGAATGACGAGGTACAACACTTGTGTAAACCAAAAAAGCTACTGCTAATTTGCAGATCTCTTTTGGCCGAGTACAGTGGTAAAAGAAACCTTCAGCTCTCTCTTGTTCCTCCTCCTCTTCTTTAGAGAGGCTGAAATAGCGGTGTCCAAAATAACGCAAACCCTAGTCCGAAATTTGCTCATACCTAGAGGCGTCACCGTTAATAAGGTTATGCCGAGCCAAGGAGAGAACAGCTAACTACAACTGACTCAAGCCGCGATGCTGGAGCCGATATTTTATTGGGCTTGGGTCTATGAGCCACAAACACTATCATTATGTCCCACTTGGCCCATATTTCACAACATCGTAATCCGGCAGATTGACTGCCGTCTGCCGATAATCCCCAAAATATGACCGTTGAGGTGTTGCAACGGCTCTTTCTGTTAAGTCTAAACTTAACTATATAGTAATAGTCTTTTTTGTACACCTTCAGCCTCCAACTCTCACATTTCTTGTCATCTGAAATTTCTTTAGTCCTCTGCGAAATTCCAAAATTCTTTTCACTCAAAATGTCAAAACCGAAATCCTCCACACAAAGAGACAGCAGAGCTACCAAATACACCACTACGGAAGATATAGCACTTTGTGAAGCACATATCACTGTGACAAATGATATTGCGAGCGGATTAACTCCACCTAAAGGAGGAAAGAATTGGCAAAGGATCATTGAACTCTTTACTGTAAAGAGTGGAGGAAATCCGAATAAGAGGAATAGACATAGTATGGAAAATCGTATATGCACCATCAAGAAAGAAATGAGGAATTTTGTTTGCATCCTCGGCCAGATTTATCGTAACAGAGAAAGCGATTGGTCGACTGAAGACATCGTAAGTTTTTCGCAGCATTTCGGTTTTTCTTGTAATACCGGAGAAAAAATGTGTGTGCTGATTTCGAATTTTGAAAAAATTGTAGGCGCGGAAGGCTCGAATTCAGTATATATCACAGTTTAGGAAAGCATTTCAACATGAAGAATGTTACCAACTTTATAAACATGAATCGGGTTTTGATTACACCATGTGTAATGGCAACAACAACATTGAACCCATAGAACATGTTGGAGAATCCAATTCGGTTGCAGAACCCGCAGACGACGAAAAATTGGCGATAGAACCTGCTCATCCAACGCACAATAACCCACCTTCTGAAGGTAACGCGTCGGTTAGTCGTCAAAGGTCACCAAGACAGGACTCCCAAAAGAAGGCCAAACATGTAGAAGAATCTTCATCTACTTCAATGCAATCTTTACTTGATGCAAGTTCTGAGAAACTCATCAACTATTTCAAAGAAAAGGAGGTATCAAATTCTGCACGGAGACGAGAAGAGAATGATCTTTTTGTTCTTCGGATGAAAGAAAATGAAAGGAGGCGTGAACAAGAATTAATGACTGTGGATATGTCTAAATTATCTCCAGCAGGAAGGGCATGGGTTGAAATCAAACAACAAGAGATACTTAAGAAGCATGGGATTTAAACTACAAGTCTTGCGCAACACTGTATTGGCCTATGGGGGTGTTGGGCAAATCAGGCTACTGTATTTCTATACAAGGCCCGAGATCCAACAAGTTACAACTACTAAAGACACTTACCACAATCTTTCCGTTTCCCAAACGAGCCTTCCTGATTCTTGAACACTTTCCAACGTTCAAACCAGGCTCCAACAACAATCAAAAGTTCTGCAATAAGAGGTCAGATCATTTCAGTGAATAAGATAACATTACAAATTATAACAAAGTTCATACAAATACAAATTGGTCTCTTCAAACATTACAAGATAAATTAAAACAATTTTCCAAAGTACTCGTACATATCCAAGATTGTCGCCAGGAATACAAGAAAAAATGAACTACAGTGCGGTGACAACGAAAGACATAAGATGATGTAAAAGGAATAAGATGATGAAATCTAAAGACCTAGATTGGGGAAGATGATGTACCATTTCAGAGTGCATACCCATTTTTGTAGAGGATATACCATCATACATTCTACTCTTCCTCTGAACTGGCACAAGGCTTTCAACAAAAGTAGTAAACATTTTGATAGAGCAAGCATCTGGAACTGAAAGGGGAGCCCTGCTGGTAGTAATCTCTGTAAAAGTTTTTTCTTTCCAATGGTAAGAATGAAGAGCACGTTATTCATATATCTAGCAGCACCTTGATAAGTTTGTAAGACCATTTGGCGTGTTCCAACCATAGGATAAACATTAAGCGACAAGGTTTTAGTCCAAGGAAAGGGTGAAGTGATAGTTTCGTCGATCCAAATTTCACCACTTGCAGATTTAGTTTTGTTGACCTTCTCGTTGCCATATCTTTGGTCGTCAAATATCCATAGCTTGGAAATAAAAGGATTTATCCTCCGTAGTATACCTAGACGGCCATCAAGTTCTACTAGACGAATGTAACCGTTGAAGCTTTTATCAGGATCCAAAGGTTGATCCCAGATAACTTCAGGGATTTGGATTTCCCTAAATTTCTCAGTTCCAAAATCAAATGCTACTACACATGAAGGCTTGCTCCAATTTTCCCGCCTGATAAACATGTCAGTGCACCAATAAATAGAACCATTCACATATGCACAAGGCAAACTATCACGAAGATAAGGTGGCACTTCAGGTATCCTTCTCCAAGAACCATCGCCTAAAGTAAAAATCTCCCAAACTTCAATAACGTCATCCATATCTTCTTGTAAACAATTGTCCACTTCTCCTACAGTTATATACCACATGCATAACACTTTGTGCTCCCTTGTGGTAGGATCAAATCCAAATTTATATGAAGTAACATGGTAATCTAGAGCGTTTGTTTCAGGATGCTTTTCTTTTTCATCTAGTAACAGTGTTGATTGAATCCAGGGTGATGCTTCTCTCGTCCTTATATTGTATATGCAAACAGCATGCTTGTGATAATCGACAAAACACATCAACCCATTTATGGGTCTTAAAATAAAATCACAACAAAACATATCTATTTTCCTCATGGTGTGGATGTCTGCTCTGCCTATGCCTTCAAGTGATAAATCTGATTTCAAGAAAACCTCGTCCTGTCCCTTACATCTGATTTCTGAGAATTGTTGATTAATGACTGAAGGCAGTGAAATCAGATAAACAAGAGATGGGCGCGCTTTTGATCGAGTGAGATGTAAATCAATAAAGAAGGAGTCTTCTTCAATCAGATACAACCAATGTTTGCTCACGCACTTAAACCGCATAAGTGATTTCAGGGAGTCTGCTTAGTATCTCACTAACTATAATATCATTATCAAGCCTAATACTGAAACTCGGGTTACCAACAATTCCAGTAGTATCTTTATTCAAAATTAGACAAGTATTGAAGTTAGTAATATCACCGCCAGTAATAGCTCCAGGGAGGGATGCCACTTCCACTTCAGAACTCCCTTTGCGATCCATTTCCCAGCTCCCTATCCGATTCATAAGAGGTATATGACCAAGAATAACAGCAATTCAGTGATCTATTAACCAATTTTCTGACAAGGATTGAAACTTTACGGATACAGATCAAATTAAAACGATGATACTGAACAACAGAAACTGAAACTTTACTGATACAGATCAAATTAAAACGATGATACTGAACAACAAAAACTATTTACCAATTTTGTTTATGCCTGCAAAAAAAAAAAATGATACAAACCAAATTCGAAGTACCAATTTTCAATTCTTAGTGAATGGGATACATACCAATTTCGGAGTAGATATAAGAATACAGATTTTCTTCCCTCGTTTTTCGGAATTCCTGAACAAATCTCCCAACACGAAGCAACACCTAGGGTTTAAATAAACAGAAATTACAAGAAGAATGAGTTATAATGATCGATTACTCAGACTTATATCCCCAACACGAAGCCAGGGTTCCCTCGGCCTTATTTTCACTATTCAAATTAAGAAAAACGCATCCCCCATTCATGAAATTAAGCAAGTAAGTTGATAGAATTTCATTTGTTAACGACATCAAGTATCAAACCTTACCTCTTACCTAGGGTTTTATGTTTCCCCTCTTTCTCCCGCTCAAAATAAGAGAAGGAAAGAAAAATTCTTTACCGGATTTAAATGCACTTAATTTAACGGATATGGATGTCCAAACGGATTATCAAAGTTGCATTCAGACTCGATCTGTAATCCGTTGGATTTCAAATATTCCATTCACATCCAACCCATTAACGAACGATTGGTATCAATCCGCAAATAAACGGTTGGCCACGTTTATATCCGCGGATTACGGGTCAAATGCTCACCCCTGGTTTCAGCCATCCCTAGTCCAGGTATGCTCTAACTGATTTCCGATTATAGAATAAATACCAAAGTTGACTATATTTCCTAATTCGTGTTCCTACCTCTCTGGAAGGCCTATTTTCCGTTGTAACCTGCAGGGGATGGGTTCGAACCTCCTTAGCATCAACCTTTGGGTGGTTTGGGTTGGGGTTGAAGAACCTAAGGTGTACTACTAAGGGCCTAAAAGCTTTGGAAATATTCAATAGAAAAGACGGCATTGTGGAGAAGACTAGTTCAGCAGAAGTTCAAGAATAATGTGGATGCATTCATTCCTACAGATGATATAACTCCTAAAAGGAAGAAATGTCTGGAAGCACATATAACTTATGTTCTTAATAATGTGAGATCAACAAGATTTTGGTTAGACAAATGGACTACAACAGGGCCTATAAAGAACAGATTCCTAGCTGTATATAAGGTTTGTTCTAATAAACAAGCTTTTGTGACCGAAATGGTGGTTGACGGTAGATTTTGATGTCAAACAAGGAGAAGAATGTATGCTATAATGTCCAACTAGAGTGGGATCTATTATGTAATGAATTAGGTGCAGTGGATAAATTGAGGAGGAGGAAGATACTGGGAACATGTTGGGGGGTTTACAGTTAACAAATATTATGAAATTCAAATAACTGAACAGGTGGATTACAACTTTGAAAGATTTATATGGCAGAAAAGTATACCACCAAAGGTATTATGGAAGAAAAGTATACCACCAAAGGTAAGCATGACGTTATGGGTTCATTTTCATGAATCTCTATCTACTTTTGATATGTTAATGCATAGAGAAGTGCGTGTAGAGGAGGAATTGTGTCTTTACTGCAAAAAGGAGCTGGAAACTGCTGAACACATTTTGATGGGTTGTCAGTTTGCAGATGAAGTTTGGTCTCATTTTATTAAAGCATTTAAGATCTGTTGGATGTTCCCTGGTACGGTAGAGAAGCATTTTCAAGCTTGAAGATGAATAACTTGAGGGGAAAATGCAGGAAGATTTTTTTGGAAGTTGAGTGATGTTGTGATGTGGCATCTATGGACGGAAAGGAACAAAAAATCTTTTGGAGGGAGAGCTATGGATATTGAGGAGATCATTTTTCTTATTAAGCAGTCTATTTATCTTTAGTTTATTGATAGTGATGATTTTAGGAATGATACTGTAAATCAAGTTTTGTTCCAAAGGGACACAGTTATTCACTTGTAATTGGGTGAAACCATGTTCCTAGGCCTCTAAATATCTTTTCCCTTAATATAATTAACCATTCCTTACTAAAAATAAAAAAATACTCCTTATCCAACTAATTTTGGTTATGGATAATATGCCCTTGATTGATGCTAATATGAATGATTAAGTACAATATATCTAATTAACACTACAAAACACGTGGCATCTTGGAACGGCTATTTTTTCAAAAATAATTCCTAGAGCCTAGTTAGTAATTCGGCGAACTATTCATGAATCCGAACCAAACGGCCGAATTACTGAAACTCCGTATACATATTATGGGCCCGCCAAATTAACCGCGAATAATTCGGAGTAGCGAATAGTTTGGACTTGTAATTCGGTCAAATTTATTAAAGATTCTAAAAACCGAATGGGTTGGGGTTCGAACAACAAACCTCCAGTTCCAACGTCTAATACTCATTGTTCTGTATGCTGTTTTTTTATTTAATTTTGTTTATATATTATATTTAATGCAATAGGAAGTGTATATTATATAACTAATCATTGTTTTTACGACGATTCTTGTTTAGCAGTCGCCATGCTTGTCACACAACCATGCCAAAATATTCTTTTTTCATCAGATAAATCATACCATATGTATATTTTGCCGCGGGATGATGAAATCAAAATATAAATTAGTCTTGTAAGGTTATAATACTTATCAATTTACTATGAATGTAAGCCGAATTTTGAATAATGAACTCATATTTCTAAAATGAATCATACAGTACGTATGATGTTCCGAACTATCTACCGAACAACGAACCGTTGACCGATTTTTTGTCCGAACCCGATCTACCGGAATCCGTATAATTTCTGTATGTATGCCGTCTCGAACTTGTCCCCGTATCCCAAATTACTAACTAGGCCCTAGAGAGGTTTATTTGGGACAGCCCTGGACTGACCGTCCCTAGTGGTCACGGGATGCTTAAACTAAGGTTATAATTTGGACCGTCACTAAAAAACAAATATGACCAAATACTATTAGTGACGGTAGAAGAAGCGACGGCTAGAAAACCGTCGGAAATACCTCTTGGGACGGTTTTGGGGCCTCTTGGGATGCTCTCTGGCCATTCCAAGAGGCCTTTATTTTGTAGTGTAAAGATTAGTGATACATTAACTTTATCATTTGATTTATATTTTGATCTTTTTTTTAATTTAGAAAATGGTGAATGAGGATTTTCCTTTTTTTAAACCCTCAAAGAATATAGTGAAACACGTCCTAACAATAGTTAGTAAAACCTCGTACTTAAATCCCATTATAATTTTGTAGATTTTAATCTATTAAATTAATACGTTAAAAATTTGATTAATACGGTTATAGTTTCCCAGCCGTAATTGAAAATTTTTGGCTGGAAAATAAAAAACTCTCAACCGAAAGTACTATAAACGGGTGGGCAAACATCATATCCCAGCAGTAACCAACATTTTACGGCTGGAAAATAAATAAATCCCAGCCAAAAATACCAGTTACTACTGGGAAACCTTAACCGTAAAACAACCTCTATTTTTTATTATTATTATTGTTATTATTATTATCAAAACCATTTACAACTAGGAAATTCTAACCGTACGTAAACACCTTCTTACGGTTCGGAATTCTAATTTTACGGCTCGGATGCCTGTTTTATGGATTGGAATTCTTATTGTCTCAGTCGTAATATATATAAGATTTACGATTAGGAAAAAAAGAAACCCTAACCGTAATAAACAGTTTCAGAAAAATAATTTTTTTAACTCTAACTTAAGCGAACCGAATCTTTTAACCAATCAAAAGGAGAGACAAATATACTAATTTTAGACAAATATACTAATCTTTCCCGAGAACCGCTCAATTTTAGAAAAGCCATATATACTAATTCAAGAGAGGTGAATTTCTTTGTATATGAAAAGCCATACTAAAATCTGCATGCTCAATTCATAAATTTTAGCGGTCTTTCCTAGTACTAACATTCATTTTGTTAACTTCAGCTACAAATAAAGTTCCACTTCTCAAAGTTATTTGGATGCGTCAGTATCTATTTCCTTATTGTTTTAGTTGTTTATTAGTTCATCTATCTACTAGCTAGGTTATATAGAGATGGTGGACTTGCCACCTTTTTTGCTCAAGCTCACCGTATTTCTTTTCCATGTAGTTTTATTATTACAATCTACTACATCTCTATAGTTATGTATATATAGGATCATCTTCGATATCTTCTCTCTTCTCAGGTTGTGATGTATATGCTATAGTGTTTATTGTGTAGCGTTTCAGTGTTTATCTATCTTTCAGTCTTGGCTTTAAAGATCATATTTCTATTTTTATCCACTAGATTTTTTTTAATCGGTAAAGAATTTGGTGTTGGTGAGTTTCGAACTCAGATCATTGATGTCATCACCTAGTGACTTTACTACTATACTATAGCGATACCAGCATCCACCTGAAGACTGTATTTTCAATTGCAATTGCATTTAGGATCCTTCATTTCATCCCAAATTGTTTGGAAGTCTTTTGATAATCACTACTAAGCATTTCTAGCTAGTTATCTAGGTAGTCTCAGTCTTGCATATTTTCAAATCACCTTTTCATTATTTATCTGGCTGATTGTTTTCTCCTATAATTCATCCAAACTTGTCCTTAACCTTTCTGATATTTGAACTTTTTACAACATAACAACCTTTTACCAGTATATCTCACACATTCAACCAAACCCCAAACTCTATGAACTACTGCACCTTCGTACCGTAAATAATTCTCTCGAAATAACCTTAATTTAGCGCCCCCAAACACTCGCTCATATCTCTCTAACTCCTTCACCTCCTCTCTTAAACTTCCTTGAAGCTTATTTCATTATAATCATAGCCCATAGCAAAGACCATAAAAATTTCTATCAAACCCTACAATACACACCCATTTCACCGTTGTACTGCTAAACTAATTTCTTGTAGTTCAGTAAAACTTTTTAATTTCCCAATAACAATATTAGTTTGGAATTGTCAAGGAATAAGCCAACGAATCACTATCCAATTAGTTTCCCTTCACAAGCCCAGCATTGTATTTCTTTCTGAAAACTTAGCAAGTGATCATCATATGAGAGGCCTGGCTCTATCCCTTCAGTTTCATAATCATTTCTTAGTCGCCAAATTGGAAGGCGTGGTGGTCTTTGCCTAATGTGGGACAACAACCTCAACCTCCAAATTTTAATCCATTCGCAAAACTATATCCACGCAATAGTTACTCCACCACACCCTGAGCAACCTTGGCTTTGTATTGGCATTTATAGATCACCACATCTGAATTTAGGGAAAACCCTACGGTAGAATTTTCCTTCAATTTTCAACAACATCAACCCGGCTATGCCTTGGGTTTTGCTAGGAGATTTCAATGAAATTTTAGATCAATCAGAAGCAAAAAAACAAACAAAAAAGGCAACATACGCACAATCTCAACCAATCTTCACAATGATGGACCAGATGGGTTTTATGGACCTAGGATTCCAAGGAGACCCCTATACCTGGACAAACAACCAACTGGGGAAAGATAACATTCAGGAGAGACCAGATAGAGCTCTCACAGCCCAACATCAGCGAACAACAAACCCCTCATGCAGCAGTTACTGATCTCCCGAGAATATCATATGATCACGCCCCAATCTTATTGCAGGTGAAAGCGATAGATTGGTAAGGAACAAAAAATTATAAATTCGAACATCTATGGCTATCTCAGCCACAGCTCAAACAAGTGGTTGACTCATCTTGGATTCAACAACAACATACTTAACCGATCCTAGACCTTTAATTGAACCTTATAAAAACCAGTCAATCTCTTTCGGGGTGGAATAAAAAAACCTTTGGCCACCTACCAACTATGATCAAGAAGCTAGAACAAAAATAGCTCGAATCAGTGTGCCACCCAAACAATAAATGGCCTACAATTCTGGCTAGTCCAAGAAAAACAGCTAAGAAACAACCACGCAGATCTGCCACAATAACACGCAACATACTGGCAACAAAGATCCATAATTCAATGGCTACAATTAGGCGCTCTCAAAAAAAAATTCTTCCACACCAAAGAAACCATCCATTGATCCTGTAACAATATTCAACAACTCAAAGACGCACAAAACAACTAGGTTAATAATAAAGATGATGTGGTTAAACTCATTCTTGATCATTTTTATGAACAATACACGGCTCCACCTAAGGTGATAGGTGACGATCTTTTTGCAGATATCAACCTAACATTAACTACCAGAAAAATGGACTTGCTTACTAAGGAAGTATCTACAATAGAAATCAGACAAGCTCTCTTCTCCATAAACTTCGAGAGTGTTCTGGTTAAGATGGTTACACAAGTAAATTTTTCAAAGTTTTCTGGAAAATAACTCATACTCAATTGATTGTCATGGTCAAAATATTTTTCAATAATATGAATATACACCTACTCATGAATCACACAAACCTCACGTTAATACCTAAAGTTTATCATACATCAAAAACTTCTCAATTCAGACCCATGAAACTCTACAATGTCACTTATAAAGTCATCCCAAAAATGGGAACTGAATTATGCCACTCATCCCTTTATTAATAAGTCCATTTCAAAGTGCTTTTGTTCCACGGAGATCAATACACGATAAAATAGTAATTGCTGGAGAATTATTCCACCATATCATAACCTCGTGCATCACCAAAGATACAAAAATAACTCTCAAACTGGATATCTAGGAAGCTTTCAATAGCCTCGATTGAGGATTCATCAAAACTGTTTTCATCAAGCATGGATTTCTAAAAATATTTGTGGATTACATCATTCTATGTGTAACAACTATAACATACTCAATCACATTAATGGTACACCACATGGATACACCAATAACAAGAGGCATTAGGCAAGGAACCCTCTTTCGTCTTATATTTTCATAATATGTGCCAAAATCATATCTACTAATTAACCTGGGAAACCTTCAAAACCAAAATCTAGTAAAAGGTCTTCACCCATCAAACAAAGCACCACCCATCATTCATTTAATGTATGCTAACGACCTTCTAATCACTTTCAAAGATTCTACCCAAAGTAACAACCAACCCAGGAAACTACTCCACTCTTACGGATCTTCAGCAGGAAAAGGTTGCTAGAGCACTGCTCAGTCGAAATCGCATGTGTTGCTATCTGAAGCATTTTTTCAATGTTAGTGATCAAAACTATAAGTCTTGATTTCTAGTCTACTATAGCTAAGTCTCGGACTAGGATATAAAGTGTAGTTAAGATCAAGAACTCCATGGAGATCATCATACAAGACGAAGAACTACTCAAGGAACTGGTGGAACTTCACCGACTGAAAGGTATGTGGAGGCTTGAACTTATATATCACTCAAAAGTCTATCTACTCTATCTCCAATCTTGAGAAAAAAGTCGTTTTGCTATATAGACTTTGATTATACACATTTCCTATTTTGAGCCGAGTTTATCTCGCTTATCTATTTCTCGAAATATGTGTTGGTAAGTTTTCACTTTGGCCAATTTCATCTTTACTTAGTAACGAAAGTCATGTTATGTTTCAATTACTTTTAAAATGGCTTCGACGAAAAATGGTTTGTGAATAACAACTATATGACGTCCTCTAAGAATGTTTCAATGATTGAAATGAGAGTTTAGATTATATAACCAATATTGGATATAAGCATTGTTTGGCAACACATATATGTATAAGTCCTTATTCCTTGAACCAAAGTATGCGTACTTTGTTGATCAGGAAAACCGGAACAAGAGATGTGAACCCAGTCCGCGAACTGGCGGAGGTTCTCATCCCGAGAATATCTGCTGGAATTTGTGAACTCCTTCCAGGAACTTAAGTCCGCGAACTAAGTCTACGAACTTGAATTGGTTATATCTAAAGACAATTATTTGTGAACTTATATTTCTATAAACTAAGGAATGCAAATTTCAAACCATGGCTATAAAGTTCATGAATCGATTCGAGTGAATCAAATTGCTTTTGCTTCGATCGTGTCTTATATACTTCTATAAGATCCAATCAATTGAACAACTCTCTAACTAGTTCATTTGAGTTATTTGAACTAGTTATGGTGAAGAAGAATATGGTTGATATGAAAGTGCTCATATGGCTAACCATTTGTTAACTACTGTTGAACCAACAAATGTACATGTTTGGGTACGGTTACACAAACCTAAAATCGTGCATTTTATTTGTGTTTAACAAACTAAGTTTTCGATCCAGCGGTTGAAATATATTAGCTTGAATCTAATCAGGTTTTCATCTAACGGTGAATATTGAATGCTTTGTTACTAATCTAACATTGATTGCAAACCCTGATTTGAAAGACTATATAAGGGAGAACTCTAGCAACTGGGAAATCTAATCCCCACACCTCCTGTGTGATACTAGTTGTATTAGACAGAGTCCATTCTCCTTTAACCTTAGGTTTCTTCTTGTAAACCAGGTTAACGACTTAAAGACTTCATTGGGATTGTGAAGCCAGACCGATACTACTTTCTCGTAGTTGTGTGATCTGATCTTGCATATTTTATCGTGTTGAGTACAATCATAACGATTGGCTTGAGATTATTATCTTCGATAGGCAAGATATAAAAGTAGTCACAAACATCTTCGTCTCATCGTTTGTGATTCCACAATATCTTCTTTCGCCGCGTCGATTATGATTATTGTGAGGTGATTGATAATACTAGGTTGTTCTTCGGGAATATAAGTCCGGGTTATCAATTGGTTCCTTTTCACCTTTATTTATCAAAAGATGGAACAAAAACTTGTAAGCATTTCTGTGGGAGACAGATTTATCTATTACCGTAGACTTTTCTGTAAGATACAGATTTGTTTATCAAAGTCTTCGACTTTGGGTCGTTGCAACTCTTAGTTGTGGGTGAGATCAGCTAAGGTGATCAAGTGCGTAGTATCCTTCTAGGATCAGAGACGTAAGGATCGCAAATGTACCTTGGATCAGTGTGAGATTGATTGGGGTTCAACTACAGTCCAGACCGAAGTTAGTTTGTATTAGGCTAGTGTATGTAGCGGCTTAATACAGTGTGTGTTCAATCTGGACTATGTCTCGGGGTTTTTCTGCATTTGCGGTTTCCTCGTTAAAAAATTCTGGTGTCTGTGTTATTTATTTTCCACATTATATTTTGTTATATAATTGAAATATCACAGGTTGTGTGTTAGAATCAATCAATTGGATATCCGACCTTTGGTTGTTGATTGAAATTGATTAATACTTGAACATTGGTCTTTAGTACCTTTCAAGTGATTTCTCTGGTATTCAATTAGACTCGCAGATTCCTATTTGCTTGATTAAGAATTGAATCGAGAAAGAGAGATGTAACTCTTTGATATACTTTATTAAGATTGAGTCTTGTTGATTCTCTTGAAAGTATATTGGAGTTAGTTCATACAGATTGCTAATCGAAATATTGGGTGTGGTTGTTGCACCCCTTCTTTTTCAATTGGTATCACAGAAGGCAAACACGTTAAAGACCTTACAAGTCTGTGTTTGTAGCGATCTGACTTTATGGACGGAGGTGCTATCTCTATTAACGTAACACCAGTCTTCGATGGCTTTAATTACTTATGGTGGAAATTTGTTATGCGAGCTTTTCTTCAAGCACGTGATTTTCAATCATGGGTATATGTAGTTAATGGCTATAATGCTCCCGTTGTGGCAGTAGGAAATGTAAACGTTCCTAAGGACATTGGTGAATACAGTCATGCCGAGATACTTGCTGCAAAGCAAAATTCTGACGGTTTTAATGTCATCATACATGTCATTACCCCAGATCTTCAGCACCATGTGACTACGTGCACTAGGTCTAAAGATGCTTGGGATATCTTAGAAACCGTATTCGAAGGTAATACCAGTGAAAAGGAAGCTAGGCTTAAAACCTTAATTCCTATGGCAGATGAAGATTCATTTGATGAGTTTAATCACAAAGTGTCTGAAATTGTTAATGCATTTTTTACATTGGGTAAGACTATTCCTGAAAGGGACATTGTGATGAAAATTCTGAGATCGCTGCCGTCTAGATATGATTCTAAGAAGCATGCCATCATTGAGGGAAATAACCTTAATACACTTTCCAGAAATTCCCTAGCTGGTAAGTTCAAGATTTTCGATCTTGAACTTGAACAAAGAGAGAAGCGTCATCTGGTTAGCAACCTTGTTGTTTCATCTGATCGTAAGTCTCGACGTCCTAAATTGACTGATAAAAGGGATGAGAATTGCTTTAATTCGACTCTGTCACTGTTTATACAACAGCTTAAGAAATCTCTTAGACTGAATAAAAGAAATCTCAGTCAATCAATAAAAAGGTTCAGAAAAACTATGCTAACAATACTGGTTTCAAGTGCTATAGAAGTGTTCATGATACTTCCAATTGTCCTGATACGGAATTGAGTGAGATAACTAAAGCATGGATGGCTAATCTTGACTACTGTCCTGAGGATGATATATGTGATGGTTGTCTTAATCTTTTTGCTGACAATCACGTTTGTCCTCCTAACAGTCCTGATTATTCCATGATAAACAATCTTACTTCCTCAGAAATACTTCAACTGGAAAAGGAAGTCTTAATTAAAAGGATTGAAAATATGGAACGTCAACTGTCTAATTTAAAATTGGAGATGATCAGTTGCAATCGTGGTTCTTACCAGACATATCGAACCTCTTCGATTATTCCACTTAAAAATTGTCAGCAAATTCCTCCTGATTCCATATCATTCGTAAGTCACGTTGACGACAAGGATCATGTAGAAAATCACAAGAACGTACCTAATCTTGTGATTTCCTCATATCAGGATCATCTCAAAAAATTTGGCACTAAGAAACAGGAAAAGCTCTCCTCCGTCAAACATTGTTTGCAGAAGAAGAAAAAGAAATCTCATACAAAACCCTCTGCCTTTGTAAAAGATATTTCTAAAAAAATGCATAGTTTACGAAAATCAACAATCAAAGTTTTCAAATCTGGGCTAAAAGAAAGAAAGGATGATGTACATAATTATTCTTTCTTAAAAACAAGACAGAAACAAAGAATAACGAATACTTCATCCCCTCGTAAGAAGTTACCCAATCCTATAGTGGATTGGAACAACTACAGTTTGTAATACTGTATTGATGATTTTTGTCTATCCCTCTTAGACAAAGATCATAATCTTCGAGAGGGTTGTGATGAAATATTTATGTTGTTATTTCAATTGATTTTAGCCTAGAACTGTTTAAGTTTTCAAACAGTTTTTTTTCCTTAAGACCTCTTCTGAGGATAACCAATTTCTGTTAGGGTTTTGGTCAAAGGTCATTTTGGATATTTATCTCCTATCCTCAACTCCTTTTAAAATGAAGTTTTTCTCCTTAGCATAAACATTTTATCTATCTCTTCTATCATGTCCTCTTCAAGTCTTTCAAGCAAAGAAAGTATGTTTGGAATGTTCTCTTTCCATGTAAGAAGATACGGTTTGATTCTTCTGATAATGTGATGAGCCCTGACAATCGTGGTTATTCTCTGGACGGGAACATCTCTGGTTCTCATTTTGATAAGCTCTCTTTAACCATGAATCTCGTCTTGGAACAAGTTCGTGCCCTGAAAAGTGAACTTGAAGCCTCTTCCAAGAGTCTTGAAGAAAATATGGATAATCTGGAATCTAGAATTGATCTGATCGAAGATGAACTTGATGAATACAAAGAATATGAGAAGAGTATTCAAAGTAAGTGAAATACTTTATAGGAGTTATTTGCCTAGTAAATCTTCTATTTTCTTGTTTTGTTTAGAAGAATAACTAGAGTTTGGAATAGCCATTATTGTGATTACACATAGCTATGTCCAACGTTTTCATCTTCATGTTTTTATATTTATTTGTTTAAATTCTAAAATTGTTTGGAGGATGATTTTTGCAGTATTAATCTTATGGTTTTATATATTGCAATTTGTTATGGGATATGTGTGTTTGCGTCCGTGAACTGTGATTGTCCCATACCTTGTCAAAAGTTAAGTCTTTCATATGTCGATATGCATGTATTGATAAAAGAATGAATGGACTTTTGACAACACAAAAGTTTGAAGCCTATGATGTCATTATTGATGGAAGATAGGATGAACTTTTGTTGACAAGGATTATGTATTATATGTCATTATGTGAATAGTGATGGAAAATAGAATCAATCCTTATATATTCCGCATTATTGATCTTCCCTGATCCATATTTTATGTATATACTGTGAGGCTCCGTAAGTTCTCTTATGTCAAGCATGATCAATTAAATTTATCACTTTTGTGGTTAAATTGGTTGAATATTTCTGATTAGATTAATTATGGGTTCTCTTGTGATTAATCTAATTGAGTACTTTGGGATTCAAATTCATATTTGTATGTGATTTGATATGTCCAAAGAAATCCTTCTTTTCTTTTGAAATTAAAGTCATTCTTGTTGTTCTTTCAGGAATGACATTTTATGGGGGAGAGTTCTTAATTGAACTTGTGCTTAATTTCCAAATCTTTGTGGGGTGTGCGGCTGTGGAATATTATAGGGGTTATCTTGTATCTTTATAAACTCCTTGATGAATGCATTTAGCTTCGGCTTTATGATTTCATCTAAACAAGTTGACATATGCTTTCTTTTGGTCATGAAATGTCTCTTTTGGAAATTTCAATTAGGATCCCGTTTTCGTACCTTTGCCAATTTTATTGACAAAAAGGGGGAGAATTAATATGTAGTTCATACTACAAATACATATGGTTTTCGGATCATTATGTAAGGGGGAGTGGTTTCCATGTGATGGAGTATTGACTAAGGGGGAGTTATACATATCACCATAGTATTGTTGTTGAAGTTGTGATACAATTGAACTTTGATGTTGTGTAATAATATTATGACACTGTATAACAATGATTGAGAATACTTGTTTTCTCATTTTTATGGCTACGGATTTTCAACAACGATGATACTGAACTTAAAACCTTTGGGATCACTGGAGTACTTGGAAGTGACGAAGATTTCGAGTAATGTTGAAGATCAGGCATGTGGAATAGGAGCTACAAAAGTTTATTTATTTATTTTTGTATTCCATATGTATTGATGATTTTGTCACTAAAATTGACAAAAGGGGAGATTGTTAGATCACTGCTCGGTCGAACTTGCATGCATTGCTATCTCAAGCATGTTTGTCAATGATAGTGATCAAAACTATAAGTCTTGATTTCTAGTCTACTATAGCTAAGTCTCGGACTAGGATAGAAAGTGTAGTTGAGCTCAAGAACTCCATGGTGATCATCATACAAGACGAAGAAATACTCAAGGAACTGGTGGAACTTCATCGACTAAAAGGTATGTGGAGACTTGAACTTATCTATTACTCAAAAGTCTATCTACTCTATCTCATATCTTGAGACAAAAGTCGTTTCGCTATATAGACTTTGATTATACACATTTGCTATTTCGAGCTGAGTTTATCTCGCTTATATATTTCTCGAAATATGTGTTGGTAAGCTTTCGCTTTGGCCAAGTTCATCTTTACCTAGTGACGAAAGTCATGTTATATTTCAATCACTTTGAAAATGGCTTTGACGAAAAGTGGTTTGTGAATAACAACTATATAACGTCCTCTAAGAATGTTTCAATGATTGAAATGAGAGTTTAGATTATATAACCAATGTTGGATATAAGCATTGTGTAGCAACACATATATGTATAAGTCCTTATTCCTTGAACCAAAGTATGCGTACTTTGTTGATCAGGAAAACCGGAACAAGAGCTGTGAACTCAGTCCAC
Organism: Papaver somniferum; assembly: GCF_003573695.1. Lineage (NCBI taxonomy): Eukaryota > Viridiplantae > Streptophyta > Magnoliopsida > Ranunculales > Papaveraceae > Papaver > Papaver somniferum. The sequence goes on from NC_039362.1 coordinate 216,358,610, forward strand.
GAACCCAGTTCGTGAACTGGCGGAGGTTCTCATCCCGAGAATATCCGCTGGAGTTTGTGAACTCCTTCCGGGAACTTAAGTCCGCGAACTAAGTCTGCGAACTTGAGTTGGTTATATCAAAATACGATTATTTGTGAACTTATATTTATATAAACTAAGGAATGCAAATTGCAAACCATGGCTATAAAGTTCATGAATCGATTCGAGTGAATCAAATCGTTTTTGCTTCGATTATGTCTTATATAGCTATATAAGATTTATACAATTGAACAACTCTCTAACTAGTTCATTTGAGTCATTTGAACTAGTTATGGTGGAGAAGAATATGGTTGATATGAAAGTGCTCATATGGCTAACCATTTGGTTAACTATTGTTGAACCAACAAATGTACATGTTTGGGTACGGTTACACAAACCTAAAATCGTGCATTTCATTTGTGTTTAAAAAGCTAAGTTTTCGATCCAGCGGTTGAAAGATATTAGCTTGAATCTAATCAAGTTTTCATCTAACGGTGAATATTGAATGCTTTGTTACTAAGATAACATTGATTGCAAACCCTGATTTGAAAGACTATATAAGGGAGAACTCTAGCAACTAGGAAACCTAATCCCCACACCTCCTGTGTGATACTAGTTGTATTATCTAGAGTCCATTCTCCTTTAACCTTATGTTTCTTCTTGTAAACAAGGTTAACGACTTAAAGACTTCATTGGGATTGTGAAGCCAGACCGATACTATTTTCTCGTAGTTGTGTGATCTGATCTTGCATATTCTATCGTGTTGAGTACAATGGTAACGATTGGCTTGAGATTATTATCTCTGATATGAAAGATATAAAAGTAGTCACAAACATCTTCACCTCATCGTTTGTGATTCCACAATATCTTCTTTCGCCGCGTCGATTAAGATTATTATGAGGTGATTGATAATACTAGGTTGTTCTTCGGGAATCTAAGTTCGGGTTATCAATTGGTTCATGTTCATCTTGATTTATCAAAATACGGAACAAAAACTAGTAGGTATTTATGTAGGAGATGGATTTATCTATTCCGTAAACTTTTCTGTGTGATACAGATTTGTTTATCAAAGTCTTCGACTTTGGGTCGTTGCAACTCTTAGTTGTGGGTGAGATCATCTAAGGGAATCAAGTGCGTAGTATCCTGCTGGGATCAGAGACATAAGGATCGCAAATGTACCTTGGATCAGTGTGAGATTAATTGGGGCTCAACTACATTCCAGACCGAAGTTAGTTTGTAGTAGGCTAGTGTCTGTAGCGACTTAATACAGTGTGTTTTCAATCTGGACTAGGTCCCGGGGATTTTCTGCATTTGCGGTTTCCTCGTTAACAAAATTCTGGTGTCTGTGTTATTTCTTTTCCGCATTATATTTTGTTATATAATTGAAATATCACAGGTTATGCGTTAGAATCAATCAATTGGAAATCCGACCTTTGGTTGTTGATTGAAATTGATTGATACTTGAACATTGGTCTTTGGTACCGTTCAAGTGATTTCTCTTGTATTCAATTAGACTCGCAGATTCCTATTTGGTTGAGTAAGAATTGAATCGAGAAAGATATATATAACTCTTTGATATACTTTATATTGAGTCTAGTTGATTCTCTTTAAAGTATATTAGAGTTAGTCCATACAGATTGCTAATCGAAATATTGGGTATCGTTGTTGTACCCCCGCCTTTTCAATTGGTATCAGCGCAGGAAAATACATTAAAGACCTTACAAGTCTGTGTTTGTAGCGATCTGACTTTATGGACATAGGTGATATATCTATTAACGTACCACCAGTCTTCGATGGCTCTAATTACTTATGGTGGAAAATTTCTATGTGAGATTTTCTTCAAGCACGTGAATTTCAATCATGGGTATATGTAGTTAATGGCTATGATGCTCCCGTTGTGTCAATAGGAAATGTAAATGTTCCTAAGGACATTGGTGAATACAGTCCTGCCGAGATACTTGCTGCAAAGCAAAACTCTGACAGTTTGAACGCCATCATACATGTCATTACCACAGATCTTCAGCACCATGTGACTACATGCACTTGGTCTAAAGATGCTTGGGATATCTTTGAAACCGTATTCGAAGGTAATACCAGTGAAAAAGAAGCTAGGCTTAAAACCTTAATTCCAATTGGGAAAACCTTTGTATGGCAGATGAAGATTCATTTGATGAGTTTAATCACAAAGTGTCTGAAATTGTTAATGCATCTTTTGCATTGGGTACGACTATTCCTGAAAAGGACATTGTGATGAAAATTCTCAGATCGCTATCGTCTAGATACGATTCTAAGAAGCATGCCATCATTGAGGAGAATAACCTTAATACACTTTCCAAAAATTCCCTAGCTGGTAAGTTCAAGATTTTCAATCTTGAACTTGAACAAAGAGAGAAGCATCATCTGGTTAGCAACCTTGTTGTTGCATCTGATCGTAAGTCTAGACGTCCTAAATTGATTGATAAAAGGGATGAGAATTGCTTTAATTCGACTCTGTCACTGTTTATACAACAGCTTACGAAATCTCTTAGATAGAATAAAAGAAAGTCTCAAAAGAAAGCTCAGTCAATCAATAAAAAGGTTCAGAAAAACTATGCTAACAATACTGGTTTCAAGTGTTATAGAAGTGTTCATGATACTTCCAGTTGCCCTGATACGGAGTTGAGTGAGATAACTAAAGCATGAATGGCTACTCTTGACTATTGTCCTAAGGATGATATATGTGATGGTTGTCTTAATCTTTTTGCTGACAATCACGTTTGTCCTCCTAATAGTCCTGATTATTCCAAGATAAACAATCTTACTTCATCAGAAATACTTCAACTAGAAAAGGAAGTCTTAATTAAAAGGATTGAAAATCTAGAATATCAATTGTCTAATTTAAAATTGGAGATGATCAGTTGCAATCGTGGTTCTTACAAGACATATCGAACCTCTTCGACTATGCCACTTAAAAATTGTCAGCAAATTTCTCCTGATTCTATATCATTCGTAAGTCACCTTGACGACAAGATCATATAGAAAAACACAAGAACGTATCTAATCTTATGATTTCCTTATATCAGGATCATCTCAAAATTTGTGGCAATAAGAAACAGGAAAAGCTCTCCTCCGTCAAACATTGTTTGCAGAAGAAGAAAAAGAAATCTCATACAAAACCCTCTGCCTTTGTAAAAGAGATTTCCAAAAGAATGCATAGTTTACGAAAATCAACAATCAAAGTTTTCAAATATGGACTAAAAGAAAGAAAGGATGATATACATAACTCTTCTTTCTTAAAAACAAGACAGAAACAAGAAATAACGAATACTTCATCCCCTCGTAAAAAGTTACCGAATCCTAACTTTAAGTAATGTTAACATTATATATCTTATGTTGTCCATGTAACTCTAATATAAATGGAATTTTCGAGTTAGAGGTCTTTAATAATAATTAATAATTATTAGATCCTCTAAAGTTACTATAACGATTTTCCTAAGGTGGTTACTCCGTAGATCAAAATCTGTCACCGCGAAAAACAATCTCACCTTATTCATTCCAGATTTTTGTTAAGATATTATCAAACGATCATGTCCAACATTCACATCATTGTTCCTATTTAATCCCGTCGACCCTATATAGATGCCGAATTTTGGAATTTTCTTGTCCTACTAGATAGGTGGAAATCTAATTCCAAAAAGGTTCTCTCCACCTATGGATATCATCACAATCAAGTTTATGTTTTTAGTATCGGGAATAGGATTAAGGCTAAACATGAAAAGTAATTAATGGATATTTGTGTAAACAAAATTATTCCGTAATCTAAGAGATTTCACCTATTAAACCTATATATAGGGGATGGAGGGAGCATTATTTTCTTCTCAGATTTGTCTAAAGTTCTCTCATCTTTTATACCAAAACTATTACCCTGCTACTCTAATTAATTTTCTCCCTCTTATTTCTCATATTTTCTTTGACACCAATAGTAGGATCTTGCAAAAGACGAGTTTGTATCCATCACTACACGTGTCTTACAAATTCAAGCATTTTTAAAATTATAACTTTTTTATATCATCAATTTTAGATCTTTTTTCATTGAGTTTCTTTCAATTGATGGATTTTAAATGTCATAGCCGTATGAAATTCAAGAAACTTGAAAGAAAATAGAATAATTTTGAGTATGAACTTTACCTGGAAATTAGGGTCGAAACCCGGTGTGGAGGAAAAGGATAACGCTACTTGTTACATAGAAGTTTTGAGTATGAAACCTTACCTAGAAATTAGGGATAGCCCCTATATTAATAGATTATCTTATTCGAATTCGGATTTGAAGAAATATAAGGATATTTATAATCAAGAAGATACTTTTATTTAAAGGAAAGACAGGCTTTAGGGATAACCCCTTTACTAATAGATTACCTTATTTAAATTGGGATTTGAAGAAATACAAGAAGGGGAATTAGTATTCCACGATCCTTTTAAAGTGTCATGCATTACAAATTGGCATAAACTATGTGCTAAACTGCTAATGCATTTACATTTTATTTTATTTTGGACCAAAAGCAAATTTAACTTCCACAAAAGAATATACATGCTTCTTTAATCAACAACGCCAATGACTTTATGCTCCATGGAATATCTATGACATTTACTAAAATGGCTTTAGCATTTGCAACATCACCTTCTAATAAAACAAGAATGATGGGAACGTGCTTAGATCAATGGCTAGCAAATGATCTAGCAAGTGGGAGTAAGTTAATTAAGTCATGAGAAAGGATCCCCTCACATTTTATTATCACATTATCTCACACGTTGGACGTCAGTTTTATGAATAAAAAGCAAACCGTAATGGATTTGAAGCTAATATTTTGGGATTATGTTCCTCATAACAAGTTCTATATACCTACCAAAAATGAGCGTACTCCGAGACATATAAACACCACCATATACTACTTTAAAAATGAACCGTTGAAAAAATCAACGGATTTCTGGCCGTCGAAATTAAGACCGGTAGATTGTGAGGTTTTATATTTCGTAATGTGCTCATTTTTGGTAGGTATGCAATTATCTAAATGTTCACATAATTTCATAGAAAAGCGGGTGAATTTGGAAATCACAATTTGCAACTTCTTAGCAATAAGAATTGGTTTTATATAATAGAATAGATATACCATATTCAACCGTTGAGCTAGAGAAATGCCGGCCTACCTGAACAGCTTTAATTAGATTGTGACATGAAAAAAGAAGCATCAAGAAGACAATTAGTGGGGTGTTAAATTCTTAAAACCTTAAAAATCTTATTCGGGGAAACTTATACTTTACTAAAAAAAAATATTTTTGTAAATTCCTCACTTATTCTCTCTCATCTCTTTTCCTCTTTTTTCTAAGAGAAAACTCTTTAGTCTCCATTAATTGGATCAGAGATCTGAGCAAAATTTCTTTTTCTTTTCAAGTTTTAATCAAATAAAGTAGTTTTTTTTTTGTTTTTGATGTTATTTGACATATTTCTTCGTTATTTGGAGCGATTTTTCTTCGCCATTTGGGACGAGTTTCTCTTCGCTTTGAAGGCGATTTATTCAAACCTTGATCACTGGTTCGTGACTTGCTATTCTCGATTCAAGAACATCAACAATCCAATACGGTATTGCTTAGAATCTATATTCAATCTAAGGAATTCAAGGCATCCGGGTTCGTTTGGATCTACAAGGGCAAATAACTCCTTTCTTATATGAGTATCTTTTATTGAAGAAGAAGAAAAAAATATGATTAAACGGTCGGAATCGATTCCGGATTATACCATCATCCTTCCCTACTACATTTACAAAAATTGGGTATCTTTACGGTATATGGCTCTTTCTCTTCGCGGTGTATTTGTAATTAATATCTTCATTTGTATTAGGGGTTTTATTATCTTGTACCTTGATGTTTTTGTTATTCTTGTAAGCGATCATGTAATCACGTTTCGATTTAAATGAATTGAAATTTATTGATTTACCAAAAAAAAGAAATATTTTTGTAAATGACATTTAAACCGAATCAACTAGTGGACATTTATGTAAATTGAATAAAAGACTGAGACTACAAGAATTTTAAAAACCACACTCAATGCTTCAAGTCTATGATTTATGGTGTTATTCTAACTCCAACCCTCCCTATACCCGCGCACGCTTGTTACATAATGATATTTACAAAATTAAGAAATCCTTGTTTCAATTTTCTCCAACACTGCAACTCTCCCAGATATTTGAAAACCGATTATTAGAAATTTAGTTAATCAACTCTCACACAAGAGAGATTATAGACCGAATATCGATGAAAATAATGGATTCAAAAGTCTTAGACTTGTATTCCCTCCGTCCCACTATTAAATGACCTAGTTTAAGTTTGCACAATTTTTAAGGCAAGCAAGGAAAAAGAGTATATTTAAGCATTTTTTATAATTATATCCTTATAGATAATAACTAGTGAAATTTTGAAATGATTTATCTCTCAAATTACACCACGGATGTTCGCAAACTTCATACCATTGAAAAGCATTTTAAAACACCTATGTAACGAATATAAACATGTCTATCAAATTATGCATATTTCTTATATTTCTTATAATCAATTAAAAGGATAATTTTAGAAATATCTCTTGTTTAGTGATATAGGTCACTTAATGGTGGGACAAAATCTAAAAGTAAATAGGTCATTTAATGGTGGGACGGAGGGAGTATGATATAAACGGACCAAAAAAATATTTGCTCACAAAATTAAAATAGAAAAACAAGAATTTATAAGCATAAAACATAAGATATAAAAACAAGAATTTATAAGCATACATCATAAGATATTTATCGTACACAACTCAAGAATGTGTGCACATGAATTAAGTATGCCGGCCCGCATACAACAGACACTATTCAGTTCCTCAGGTCAGCATTTTCTTGCATTTCAGTTTAACAAAATTTCAATAGCTATTTTGCATGTATACAGACCAACATTTTGGTTTTCTAATAGAGATATTGGTATTTTTCATGGACAGAATAGCGTTTGGATTTTGGACGAAAGCCCTTATCATTTGGGAAACAAAGGAAACACACCAGAAGTTTTCTGGTCCACGAGTTAAAAGGATGGCTAGCAATCTGACATTGGAAACAAATTAATTTACATTGGTAAAAGGAGAGGGCCTCAACGCCGCTTTTACATGAAACCTGCGGGATAACTAGGCTTCGAATTTACATTTTGCATCTTAAACTATGACCGGCCTTGGTTATTGATATGCATGTGAACTTCTTTACCAAGAGCCGGAATATTTTAGAATTTATAACTGCATCATTTAGAAAAAGAGGTCTAACATGAAAATGTGGAGGTCCCTGCGACCCTGCCAAAATAACAGCAATTATCATTCTAAGTTGTTAGTAAAAAAATGTATTTCCAACAGTTATGTTTGTATATTTCATTTAGATCCAAATCAAGAGGTTTGGTATCAAAAAGAATTAAAAAAAATTAAGAAAAAAATCAAGAGGTGGATTTCTTTGTAAATCGAAAGCCATAAAAAAATCAGCATAAATAATTAACTCCATTTATCTTGTTATAATCAGCTCCAAATAAATTGAAAATAATACCCAATATCAACTTTGAAGACCTTAATTTAAGACAATCATCTTATGGGTAATTTTAGGAACCTCCCAACTCATCATTGCACGGCGAAGCAAAAAATATCAAGCATAACTTTCTGTCAAGTTCTCGACAAGTCTTGGTTTTCTCATTCATTGTTTAGATATTCATACATTCATATGTCTTGGTCATCAAGACACAATACGTGAACTGCACGTACTTAGCTTTTCCTAAAATACATGACTCAAATATAGACTATTTTCTAATACCCTCCCTCAAGATGGAGCATGCAGATCACAAATGCCCATCTTGGACAAAAGAAACTTAAACTGAGCTTTTCCTAAGGCTTTTGTAAAGATATCAGCCAATTGCACCGTTGTAGGCGTGTAAGAGGGTGATATAATCTTCCTTATGATGGCATCTATAACAAGATGACAATCCACTTCTATATGTTTTGTTCGTTCATGGAATACTGGATTCTGAGCAATATATAATGATGATTGACTATCACAAAAGAGATTCATCCCATGAGTATGATGAACTCCTAAATCACCAAGCAACTGTTTCAACCACTTCAATTCACACGTCACTGCTGCCATGGATCTGTATCCTGCTTCTGCTGAGGAACGAGAAACTGTATGTTGCTTCTTAGTCTTCCAAGAAATAGGAGAAAAACCAAGAAGAACAAACCATCCTGTTAATGAACGTCTAGTCAATGGACAGCTTGCCCAATCTGAATCACACCATCCTTTTAAATTAAGACCACTATAAGAGCGCAACAAAATTCCTTGTCCTGGACTTTTCTTCAAGTATCTAACCACACGAAATGTTGCTTCCCAATGCTCCATTCTAGGTTGTTGCATAAATTGTGATAAAATGTGCATTGAGTAAGACAGATTTGGTCTTGTAACTGACAGATAAATCAAATGGCCAACTAATCTTCTATATTTTTCCACATCATCAAGTATATTCCCTTTTTCCAATGCCAGTTGGTGATTCGTCTCCATAGGAAACTCTGCAGGTTTTGCACCCAATAATCCTGTCTCTATTATAATGTCCAATGCATATTTTATCTGGCATATATAGAAACCTTGTTTACTACGAGCCACCTCCAATCCTAAGAAATATTTCAACTTTCCCAAATCCTTCATCTTGAAACATTCTCCCAAGTAAGTTTTAAAATTGTGAAGTTCAACAAGATCATTGCCTGCCACAATCAGATCATCAACATATACTAAGACATTAAGCTGCATCTTTCCCTTTGTCATAGTAAAAAAAGAGTAATCTGAATATGATTGTTTAAAACCATACTTCTTCAAGGTTGTTGATAACTTTGCAAACCAACACCTAGGCGCCTGTTTAAGACCATATAACGATTTTTTCATTCGACATACCAAATTGGAATTTCCTTTGGCAAATCCTGGAGGTATATTCATATACACTTCTTCCTCCAAATCTCCATGCAGAAATGCATTATGGACATCCATTTGATGCACTTCCCAATTCTTAACTGCTGCAACAGCTAGAAAAGTACGAACTGTTGTCATCTTTTCCACTGGTGAAAATGTTTCATTATAATCCAATCCTTCAACTTGATGATTCCCAAATATCACCAATCTTGCCTTTAGACGTATCAAATTCCCGTTTTCATCACGCTTCTCTGTATAAATCCATTTGCTTCCTAATGCCTTCTTACCAGGTGGTAATTCCTCCAATTCCCATGTTCCTTGTTCCTATAGAGATTTTATTTCTTCAGCCATAGCTTTTTGCCATCCTGGATGCTTCATAGCTTCTTTGAAGCTTTTGGGCTCATTTCCAGCCGTTAGAGCTGCAAGATATTTTCTATGCATAGCAGAAAAACGATCACAACTAACATAATATGTCAAAAGATAAGGTGTACATGAGGATGATGATTGTGTAGGTTGAGTGGAAGGTGGCAAAAATTGATATAGTTTTTTAAGTGGTAAATAAAGTTCGTTCAAAGACTTGTAAAGATTTGATTTCATACTTAACACTAAAAAAATATATACAAAAGATGTCACAAATATCGAGAGGTACTGAGAGTCAAGATTCCACCAATTCTCATATTCATGTGGTTCAACTATCGATTCCAGACAATTATAGCTCATAACATAATAAATATTGACTCTTTATTCTTTGCTAAGGTATATTTTATAAAAGATTGACTGTAAATCACAAGCATGACGTATCAAAAATACTAAGACCAAGCATACGCCATCAAACAAAATCACAATAAATTAAGAAAAATCATGAATCAATTTAAAATAGTGCAAAAGTCATAAAGGAATTAAATAGATTTACCACACGCGTAGAGAATGGCTTCCTCCGTCATCCCGGTGTTGGATTTTAGCTCATGATAGTGAAAACAAGCTCAAAATAATAACTCATGGCTTAATAGGTGTTTTATTGAAGAAAATATAATAGACAATAATTCGCAACGTTGTATCACTGCTACAGACGTCACTGTTACAGTTGGGTGGCTGTTACAAAGAAAAGATGACTATTCTGTATAAACCGTGATCTATTCTTCGTGTTCTTCTTCTTCTCCGGCAGTCTCGCCTGCAGCTTCCCTACAACTCCACCTGCAGCTACCCTAACACCTCTGCTCGATCCCAAAGTCTCGACTGTATCTTCTCTGCTCCGATGAATGACGCCTCTGCAACCTTCGTTCTTGCTTTGAAACTACCCCAAAGTATCTCCTAGGTCTCGATACCCTTCTGTGACCTCCCAGTCACCTTATTTATATCAAACAACGGCCAAAATACTCGAGGTAACCTTCCCTTTCTTTTCTCTCACGTATCGACTTATTTTTCTTCCTTTTTTCTCGGCCAAGGTCCGATAATAACTCTCTGCCGCGTCTTTTGATAGTTATAAAATTTCTAAATATAGAAGATACGAATCCATGAAGATTATTCCTTCTCCCATTACTCGTAACTACCAAAGATAAACCAAAACAATGCCGCGAATATTTCACTTTCCTGCCTCGTCGATAACTCATATCTTCTCTCCATTCTAGCACGAGTAGAGAATCATGTTGTATTGTAACAACTAATACCAAATCCAACAGTTGAGAAAACTAACAAAACATCGACCAAATCTTTCCCTGTTTCCGTAAATAATTTTCTTCCCTGTTTTCTCGAAACCTGGTGATCCAGTCAATATTATTTGGATCTAACGCACATACATCCCATGTATGGTCCACTCAAGTCCATCCTAATCGAGTTTGGCAATTGAATCTCCATAAAACTCGTATAAATTTGATTCTGCAATTTACAGAGATAAAAGCTTCTTTTCCCCGCCATTTTCCCTTTTTGAATTTGAGAAGACAATGGAACCTCCCTATCCAGCACGGGAGTCCCTTTAGCACTTGGGGTGAAAATAGTAAATGTGGGGTGCAAATAACGGTGGGTTACCCCTTATCAACTGTGTGCCCCTTATCCATTTAAGGGATGCCTTCAGTAATTTTCTCCAGAGAGTCCAAATACCACTTTTCGAGCCAATTTCTCCGCGCATGTTTATTTCTCCAAAAATACCTACAAAGACATAAAATACCAAAATAAGTACAAAAATGGGTACTAACAATATAGAAAAACGAGATCAAAATAGACACATAAATTCGTCTCTCAAAGGTGGACTATTTTCATGTATTGTATGCGTCACAAAGCCCTTGAGTCTGCTAGAAGGAATTTTATGACGTTTTCCTTTACCCATCTCACTGATGTTATTATCTACCGCAACTTCCACCGAAGTGTCATTGGATGAAGCATCATGTTCAGTCTCCTCAGGTTGTTCTTGAAAACTTCCTTGCAATTCTTCTGTTGCAAATTCAATACCAAGCTGTGTATCATCACTTCTTTGTTGTTGCTGCATCTCAGGCTGCCGAGTTTCAATAACTTCTCCAGGCGACTGTACTTCTTCTCTATCCTCATCATCACTCCAACATGTTTCGATGCTTGATGGAGAAATTATTTGACTGCTCAACATTGGCTATCATATATGGAAACTGATATTCATAAAAATCTACATCCCTTGACACCAAAAACTGTTTTGTGTCGAAGTCATAAACTTGCCATGCCTTTTTACCAAATAAATAACCAAGAAATACACACCTTCTTCCTCGACTTGCAAACTTATCTCCTTTAATATTCTGATTGTGCACATAACACAAACATCCAAAAACTCTCAAATGATCATATGGAGGTAACTTTCCAAACATAATTTCATATGGAGTCTTATTATTGAGCAAAGGTGTTGGTGTTCGATTAACTAAGTACGCTGCAGTCAATGCACACTTCCCCCGAAATTGTATTGGAAAGTTATCTTGGAATCTCAAAGCTCTTGCAACATTCATTATATGTTGATGTTTTATCTCAACTCTCCCATTTTGTTGGGGTGTACCAACATAAGACGTCTCAAATATGATTCTCTTGGTCTTAATATAACCACACAAAGCATTAAATTATGTTCCATTGTCATTCCTAACATTTTTGATTTCCTTGTCAAACTGACGTTTATAAGAGCAATAAAGTTAAGAAATACCAATTCAACTTCAGTTTTATTCTTGATCAAATAAATCCACACACCTCTTTAAAAATCATCAACTATTGTTAAAAAATAATGAGCTCCATAAGACGAAGGTGTATTGTAAGGCCCCCATAAATCCAAATGAACTAACTCAAATGTGCAGCTAGCTTTACTCTGACTATTAGGAAAACTACTTCGACGATGTTTTGCTCGTAGAAAAATATCACAAGCATTATTATTCTTCATAACTAACCTACTCACAGCTGGTATCTTTTGTAATACTTTCTCTGCCGGATGTCCCATTCTTTGATGTCATAGCTCATACAAATCTCCACGAACTTCAAGCACTTTAACTGAAGGTACACCACGAAACATATATAGTCCACCTTGTCTCTCACCCACTCCAATCACCTTCCTCGTCAACCGGTCCTGTATAGGACATAAATTGTTTGTACATTGCACAACACAAGCTAACTCATCGATCATCTGTGTGATCGAGATCAAGTTACATGTTATTTGAGGTACATAGAGAACATTGTTAAGCTTCAAACCACCAGGAAGAATCACAGTCCCTATTTTATCATAGTTCGCAGACTTTCCATCTGGCAAGCCTACTGAGCATGCCGTAATTTGTTTTACTTTTATCATGTCATCAATGTTACATGTAACATGATTCGTAGCCCCTGTATCCACAATCCAGGAAGTACGATTCTGTTTACCTTGCAATTGTAGTTTTGATTTGTTTGAACTCAAATAGTCCAGCACTTGTTGAAGCTGAGCCGTTGTTACGCCAACCAAGCCAGCTCCATCTGCAGATGTAGTGCCACTATATTGTTGTGATTCTGGTACATTCAGATTATTTGCACGCACCGTATTGGTGTTTCCATATCCTCTTCCACCTCTTCCAGGAACATAATTACCTCGGCCTCTACCACCAGCTCTGCCGCCTCTACCAGATACTCTACCACCACGAGATATTTCAACCCACCATTCAGGGTATCCAATGATTTGAAAACACCCATCTTCAGAATGTCCAACTCTGTTATAGTTCTTACAAAACTCCGTAGCATCATACGTGCTTGTAGTTGCTATCTGATGTAATTTTTGTAGTGGTAAGTAAAGTATCGTTCGCTCGGACTTGTAAAGACTCGATTCTAGACTTAAATTCTAACTCTAAAAACAAAGATAATATATACAAAGGATTGTCACGAATATCTAGAGGTACTAGGACTTTGGATTTCACCACTAATCACATTCAACTGGTTTATATAATGATTCATAACAATTCTAGCTCTTTTGTTAACTTTTTTCTTTGCCAGAAGTAGATTTTATAAAGTGTTAGATGTAAATCACAAGCATGACGCATCAAAAGTACTTAGACCCAGCATACATCATCAAACAAAATCACAACTAATCTAGAAAAATCATAAATCAATTAAAACAGGTGCAAAGTCATAAAGAATCAATTATAGTTACCAAACGATTATGAAATAGGGTTTTCTCCGTCGTCCCAGCGATGGGGTTTAGCTCATGATGGTGAAACCAAACTCAAAATAATAACTCATGGCTTAATAGGTGTTTTATTGGAGGAAATATAATGGACAGAAATTCGTAACACTATATTACTGTTACAGACGTCACTGTTACAGGTAAGTTGTTGTTACAAAGAAAAGATGATTGTTTTATTATGAAGTGTGATCTATTCTTCGTGTTCGTCTTCTCCTCCGGCAGTCTCGCCTGCAGCTTCCCTGCAACTCCACCTGCAGCAACCCTAACACCTCTGCTCGGTACCCAAACTCTCGACCCGCTCTGTTATGACTTCCTCCACCTTTTATATCCACCACAAGCAGATTAAAACTCGGAGAAAACTTATTTTCTTCTCCCCCAGGTCACGATACTTTCCTTTTATTTTTCTCTTATGTGCGGCTTCAAGATCTTTCCAAACTCTCCAAAAACTCTATGAAGATCAAAACGAATCTAACAGAATATATGGATCCATTACTGCACGAAATTTCCAAGAATAGAACCAACAGAATCCGAGTGAGTATTCTTTCCTGTTTTAACAAATCAACGTGTAATAATCATGTTTCTTCCGCGTCCAAGTCCATTAGCTAGCGTTCATAATCCTAACAGGCCCATACCCACGTACTTCCACTGAAAACCCATGAGAGAATATCGTTCAAATCCAAACTGGGAAGTTCACGGCTCTGTAAATTTGTTCCCCCCAAAATATGTTTAAATGGGGAAGAATAAGGGCCGCCCCCTATCCTCTGATGGGGTATGAATAACAGGTGGGTGGCCCTTAACAATTCGGGTGCCCCTTATCCAAAATGGAAGTCCTTTTAGTAGATGTCCTCCGGAGGTGCCTTTAACAACTTTTCGAGCCGAATTTTCCAAAAATGTTTATTTCCCAAAAGTACCTACAAATACACAAAACACCATAATAAGTAGGAAAATGGGTACTAACAATATAGAAAATCGAGATGAAAATAGACACATAAATGCGTCTATCACTGTCTGATCAGGTTGCACTTTAAACGCCATCACATTCTCCTGCACTTCTTTAGATAGAAGACCATCTTCCATTCTTAATTTCTCAGAGTTCATCACAGTTTGGTACGCAACATGGTTGGTAAAGGATCTCTTGCTAGCAATTGTTCACGCAGTGAGCTATACATACCATCCAGGCCAATCAAAAAATACTGGAGATAATCTTCTTCTCGCAATCTAGTTACTTGAGTTGCAATATTACAGGTACAAATACCACACTTACATTGTGGTATTTTCATATATGTCACCAGCTCATCCCAGATTTTGTTTAATCTTCCATAATATACAGCAACACTCTCAGACTTCCCTTGTTTACACTCACTCAAAGAAGATTTTAGTTTACAGATTCTTGTGCCGCTGACAACACAAAATCTCTTCTTTAAATGTGTCCATAGAAGACTCGCATCGTCATAATATCCTAACGTGGATCTGATTGAAGAATCCGGCGTGTTATTAATACAGGAAACCACCATTGCATGGAAAACAATCCATTCCTCCAACTGGTCAGGGTCTTCAGGTTGTTTAATGGTACCATCAATAAAACCAAACTTCCTCTTATCTATCAAAGATCTTCTAATGTCTCTACCCCGTTCATCATAATTGGTTCCTTTCAAAGCAATTGGAGTAATTAGATTTCCAGGACCATCACTTGATCCAAGATGATACACCGGATTTTTCTTAGGCGAATCATAGACTATGTCTTTTCCCTTTGTTCCACCTGATGAGTTTGTTCCATCTCCTTCTCCCATCGCTTAAAGAAAACTTGAAAATTTTAGGGTTAGGATTTTAACCAGGCTCTTGAGACCACATCAAGTTCTCGGCAAGTCTTGGTTTTCTCATTCATTTTTTAGATATTTATACATTCATATGTCTTGGTCATCAAGACAGAATACGTGAACTGCACGTACTTAGCTTTTCCTAAAATACATGACTCAAATATAGACTATTTCCTAATACTTTATTACCTAGCAAACAAACATCTGAATTCCTCTTTTAAGATACAAAAAGCTTCCACCCAAACAGTCCATGAAGAAAATAACAATGAAAGTGGAAGGACACATTCATACCCCTCCAATTATTACAGCGGATATTAATGGGGCACTAGTTTTTATTTATGTAGTGTAATGAGGGTTATCATTTTTAATAGGTAATGCTCAGGAATATTGATATAGTAGATCGCAATATTAACGGAAAAATCTTTGCTTCAATTTTCTCAGATATCCCAAACCTCAAAAAGGATCTGAAATGTATAAGCATAGCTTTTTCACCATTATGCCAACGCAAATTAGAGCGTTTACGTCCTATTAGAAATCGAACATCGTTCAAAATCATTATACGAAGGGGAAAGTATTTGCAGTAGTGTTCAAATATATAACTTTGAATTTATAAACATAAACATCATAAAAATTGTATATTGTATACCACACAACATAAGCATGGGTGCAAAATGAACAAAGTATATATGATTACGATGACATACAAAAAACACAATTGATCAGTTTTTATGGATTCCATCAGTAATTAAGACCAAGTCTTTCGAGGCCTTCATAGCCTTGATAAAATGTCCACGAGAACTTTTGCAGAAATACGTAAGGGTGCATGAGGACTATGATTCCTTCTGAAGGCTTGTCTTGGATTTGATGATAACTTCCTTAGTGATTTCTATTCACCAGGATTCTTATTATATAAAACAATAGTATCCCTTTTGGGAATACAAAAGTTATGGCGGAGATAATCTCCTCATTACAATAATTATGACAGGAGATATTCTCCTTAATAAAAATAAGTAAAGCAGTATAATATATTCTCTAATACACCCCCTTAGCCTGAGCGGGAGAGGAGAAAACGCTAAGACTAGAACGAAAACGAACAAATAGCTGTCGTGGAAGGCCCTTGGTGAAGATGTCAGCATACTGGTTTTCAGACGGGACTTGCAAGACATGAATATCACCAATACGAACGCGTTCACGAACAAAGTGTATGTCAATCTCCACATGTTTAGTGCGCTGATGTTGAACAGGATCTCCGGACATATATATCGCACTTACATTATCTCAATACACGATAGTAGCACGTCGTAAAGGTAGATGGAGCTCTAGAAGAAGGTTGTGAATCCATGTTGTTTCAGCAACATCGTTTGCTACCCCCCGGTATTCTGCTTCAGCACTGGATCGAGAAACTGTTGCTTGACGTGTTGATGACCAGGAGATGAGGTTGTCTGCAATAAATACTCAAAATCTAGAAGTCGAACGACGTGAATCAGGACAACCCGCCCAATCAGCATCAAAGTATGCTGTTAAGCCAGAGATAGCGGAGACCGAGAGAAATAATTCGTGATCAATTGTGCCCTGAAGATAGCGAATAATCCTCTTAAGGGCCTTAATGTGAGGCTCTCGAGGATCATGCATGAATAAACATACCTGCTGGACTGCATAGGATATATCTGGCCGTGTGAAAGTGAGGTACTGCAAAGCACCGGCTAGGCTTCTATACAAAGTGGGGTCCGTGAGAGCAGGGCCAGAGGTAGCACTGAGCTTGGCATTGGTGTCGACCGGAGTAGCCACTGGATTGCATTTTGTCATGGACGCACGTGCAATGATGTCCTGAGCATATAACGACTGAGACAAAAATAGCCCTGAGGATGAACGAGTAACAGTAATACCCAAAAAAATGATGAAATGGGCCAAGGTCAGACATAGCAAATTCCCTTTTCATCAAATCAATGAAGCGGCATAGGAGAGCATCAGTAGAGGCAGTTAAAATAATATCATCAACATATAATAATAGGTATGCCGTCTCGGAACCTGATTGATAAACGAAGAGGGAGGGATCACACACACTAGCGTGAAAACCACAATTAGTGATAAACTTGGAAAACCTCTGAAACCACGCCCGTGGAGCCTGCTTAAGACCATAGAGAGACCTACGTAGTCGACATACGTAATCAGGGTGATCAGGATCAACAAACCCGGAGGCTGATGCATATATACTGTCTCGGTCGAGTCACCATGAAGAAACGCATTCTTGACATCTAGCTGATGTATGGGCCAAGAACGTGAAGTAGCAATAGTAAGAACGGTACGAATAGTAGCTGGTTTGACAACCGGATAAACGTTTCAAAACAATCAACCCCAACCTGCTGAGATTTACCATTAGCAACTAGACGAGCCTTGTATCGCTGCAAGGAGCCATCAGCATGATATTTGTCACGAAAGATCCACATGGAACGAATAACATGAGCGTCACGTGGTCGTGGTACCAGTTCCCAAGTATTAGTTTTCAACATAGCATTGTACTCATCTTTCATGGCAGCGTTCCAGTTTATGTCTCTAAGAGCATACAAGTGAGAACGAGGGAGAGGAGAGATATGACGAAGGGTTTGGACATGAAGATTAAGGCAACGGACAGGGCGGAAGATGCCACGGGAGGCGCGAGTGGTGGGGCGAGAAGGAGATGGAGGAACAGTAGTGATTGGAGGTATGCAAGAAGGTGTAAGGACAGTGGTTGCTGTAGGGGAAGAAGTGGTTGGTGGGGATGAGGGGTTAACGTCAGTAGGCTGTACGCAATGATTGGATGGTGCATAAATAGTTGGAGTGGGATCTGACGCAGTGGGAAAAGAAGAAGAAAAAGAGGTGAGGGGAGATGCTGACTCAGTGGGGTATGGAGGTGGGAGTGGAAACTGACATTGGGAAGTGGGAGTGGGAACTGAGTATTGGGGAAAGAAGAAATGGTGATGGGGCCTGCTGACTTAGTGGGGACGGAAGTGGCAGGAGGGAAGAAAGACGTTTGGATGGGAGGAGTAGATAATGTGTTGCGACGATGAGGTGGGATGTAGATGTCAGGTGGAGTAGGCTGAATAGGAGATGATTGGTGTACAGTAGAAGCAGTACTAGAGGATGGGTAAGAGAGGTGATTATTGTGGGAGGAGTTAAAAAAAAGAAGGAGACACATCGTCGTCATCAGGGGGGTTGTTTTTAGGAGGGGTAGAAAATGGGAAAACACTCTCGTCAAATGTCACATGACGGGACATGATTATTTTGTGTGTGGTGAGATCTAAGCATCGGTATCCACGGTGGTTAGGAGGAAAACCAAGAAAGACACACCTAGTGGAACGAGGGGCGAGTTTGTGGGGAGTTGTGGAGGAGAGATTTGGATAGCAAAGAAAACCGAATGTACGAAGATGATCATACGTTGGTTGGCGTTGATAAAGAATAGACACATGTGATTGATTATGAAGGACTTTGGTGGGTAGAATATTATGGAGATAGACAGCCATATGAAGAGAATAAACCCAATATTTAGGAGGAACGGAAGCGTGAGACATAAGAGTGCGAGTGATGTCGTTGACACGGCGAATCATGCGTTCAGCCTTGCCATTTTGGGAGGAAGTTTGGGGGCAAGAGAAACGAAAAACAAGACCATTGTTACGAGCAAAAGTATGGAAGGAAGAATTGTCAAATTTGCGGCCCATGTCGCATTGAAAACATTTAATTTGACGTTCAAATTGAGTTTGAACAAATGAACGAAATTCCAAGAACTTTTCATAAACTTGGGATTTAAACTTTAGTGGATAAACCCAAAGATAGTTGGTAAAATCATCCAGTAATATAAGATAATAACGGAAACCGGTCTCTATATGTAAAGGAGAGGTCCATAAATCACTGTGAATGATATCAAATGGTGCAAAAGTAATGGAATTCGATTCATAAAATGGTAATCTAACATGTTTACTAACTTGACATGAATGACAAAGTTTAGAATGTTGATTCTTATTACAATGAATAGAATTATTTGTACGAAGAACATCTAAAACAGCCTTGCCGGGATGACCAAGGCGGCTATGCCAAATATCTGGCGAAAAGACAGCAAGAGAAATGGGGGAAGACTGGGATGATATTTGTGGTGGCACGGCAGAGTTGGTGATCGGGTAGAGCTCCCCGGAACTATTACATCGAA
This sequence comes from Papaver somniferum, assembly GCF_003573695.1. NCBI lineage: Eukaryota > Viridiplantae > Streptophyta > Magnoliopsida > Ranunculales > Papaveraceae > Papaver > Papaver somniferum. Next base: position 216,378,257 of record NC_039362.1, read on the forward strand.
GGATAATTTTCCTCGAACTTAGATCTTTCACAGAAAAACCAGAAGGATCAAACTCAACAGACACACGATTATCAGTGGTGAACTTACAAACGGAAACTTAGTTTTTGATAATATCGGGAACAACAAGGGTATTTTTGAGTTGAAGAGTACTAGAGGGAAGGGTTATGAACTTGGTACCACTGGCAGTAACTGGAATACTATTGCCATTGCCAACTAAGATAGATTGTACATTGCTTGAATTGAAAACGTTGTGTAGATTACCTGGATCAGCAGTGAGGTGCGACGTAGCACCGGTATCCATGTAGAAAGAATCATCGGGTTGTTGTAGATGCATAGAACTATATGCCTCAGCAATGTCTGTGAGCTTCAGTTGTTCCCTCGCCATTGATTTTTAATGGTTTAGAGAAAATAGGATCGTAGGGGGATGATACCATCTTGGATTTGATGATAACTTCCTTAGTGATTTCTATTCACCAGGATTCTTATTATATAAAACAATAGTATCCCTTTTGGGAATACAAAAGTTATGGCGGAGATAATCTCCTCATTACAATAATTATGATAGGAGATATTCTCCTTAATAAAAATAAGTAAAGCAGTATAATATATTCTCTAATAGCTTGGATAGAGGAATGCTCACTATTTGGGATGAGGAGAAAGTAGAATGCATTCATGAAGTCGTATCATCCAACACCAAAACCAAAACCATAACCAAGCTCTTTAGTCCCGAGCAAGGAAGGATAGAGGAGAGATAATATCTCGTGAAGATCTTATCTCCTAAAATATGGCTAAGTTTCTATGCTGGCTCGCATGCCTAAGCAACATGTACAGAGGCAGTAGAAAATTCTTGGCACATCCCGTGCCGCGTGTGAAACAGGGAGTGGACACACTATTATAGTAGGATTTACGCATTTGCGACCGTTAAAGTAGCATACCCACTATATCCCTGTCCGAGCTACAGGGAGAGTCTCCCCTTTCACGATCATGTTTCCTGCATAGCTACGGGAGGGAGTCCCCCCCCCCCCCCTTCACAATATGCTAGGATGGTTACACATGTTCACCATTTCGAGGGACAATAATCGATACCTTCTCGATAGATAGCACATGAACCGAACGAGTCTTTCCCGAAGAAGAATCTGGGAAGACGTTGGAGAGGTAGTCGGGCTTGTTATCGCCGCGCGGAGCGGGGAGCCAACCAGCACCCAAGAACCAAACACCACTCATACGCCAACACGTATTTTTCATCAAGAAACGACCGTCTCCGGTATAACAAGCCATCAATCAAAAATTCATAAACAAGAAGGATAAATTTAAATGGACCCTTACCGATGTATAATCACTTTCCTTGCATTATTGGCAAGAGAATGGATTTTTGGGAAGAGTTACATATTGTCTTAATGGATGGTGTAACAAAGCTTGGTGTATTGCAAGGGATTCTAATGCGGTAATGAAAATTTGGGAGAGAAATAAAAAATGGAGGATCAAGACTAGGAAAAAGACTCTTTAATGAATTCATGGAGAAATATGAGTTATTAGACTTACCAATATTAAGAGAGGTAGTTTATACACATGATCAAATATGAAGGAAGATCCTATTCTCAGCGGATTAGATAGGATTATCATATCCACTCAATTCGAAGATTAGTACCCCAAATGTGGCGTAAACAATTCTCTCCAGGAACGTGTCAGATCACTCTCTAATACTTCTCTCAACAAGTAATATATATGCATCTTGAAAAGGCGAGGGTACCCAAATATACCTCAAGCTAAAACTTTTCCTACGTATAAGTCCTTTCTCCGAAAGTGATTGTCTATGGACTGAGTTGAGACAATACAACTGATCGGTTCACACTTCGTGTGATCGTCTATGGATACTAGATCGAGACAATACAACAACGAAGTATGTTTACTTGATACAAAGGTTCGGACTTAAACAAACACAATAGGATTGCTTATCAAGTAAATAGAAATTAACGTTTGTGTAATTTACTTTAATTATAATAAAACAATTATAATGCGGAATATAAAAGTAAATGACACAACAAGATTTTGTTAACGAGGAAACCGCAAATGCAGAAAAACCCCGGGACCTAGTCCAGAATTGCTCTCAGGATTAAGCCGCTACACAAAATTACACTAACTTCATATAGTTGAGACCAAGTAACTAACTCTATAGTTCACCTAGTTCCTTATATATTCCCACGCCTCCAACTTATAAATAAGTCACGTACTTGGAACAATTCATTTGGTACGTATTACAAACAGTAAAGGAACAACAAATCTGTTTGGTATCAACTCTATTCAACCAAGTGATATGAGTCGGACAAAGGCTCTTCCGTTTATCTCAATATAAACTCCTTCGTCAGGTCCTTAGATCTATCTTATGTTCAATCACCCAAAGGTAATCGTTTAAGATTAAGCCAACAACACCTTTAATCCAAAGAATCGTGTTGATGCCGATATACTCAATTAATCAATCCAATCTACCAAAAGGATAAACCTATTATTAATTGGATCCTCTTTTACCGAAACAAGTGTTGTGCACACCAAAGATTATAAAACCCAAGTCAGATCTTCAATATCTTCTTTGTCTTCAAATCTTCTTAAATCTTCAATAAAAACCTGCACACAATCACTTGAATCTCTTGTGATCAATTATGCACAGAACGGAGTCTGTTAAAAATGGATTATCACAATATCGTCTTTAGAACTAACAAAAGTCTAAAGATCCCTGTCGAAACTCTGAACTAGTTTGAGTGAATCTTATATCAGAAGAGAAGATTCTCAAGAATAAACAAACTAGGTGCAATAAGATTTCAACCACCGTTAGTCAATCAAATCAATCGAAAACAAAAGATAAACCGCAATTATCTAGTTTCCCACCAACGGTACACGCTAGAGCTTCTCAATCCCAAAGAAGACTTTAAACTGAGCGGGCGTAAGATATTTCTCCTAATTAGATTACTCTCTTCTCCGAATAGGCGGCTACACCAGTAACAACAACAAAAGAGTAAATCTGTTGTTAAGAAGGATTAGTTTGCTAGAAAGGCAAACTTCAAGTATTTATAGACAAGGAAGTTTGGACACCAAGGAATTTCCAAAACCGAAAATATTCTCAAGATATTCATTAAATCACATATTCGGTTTTCATAATTTCTGGAAATGCTCTGTCCAAAAATAACGATCGAAATCTCTCGGAAAATCTAATTAGTAAATGCACATTACTAATTCTGTAATTTCCCTACAAAATGAAATTAATAACCTTAATTAAAAGATTCCTGACTTACTTATGTTTTGATCATGGGATTCTCTTCCCTTAGCCGTTAAGGAATATCTTTGAACAATTAAAGATATAAACATTCACAGCACGTGTTCAGAGTTTGTCGACATCTTTAATTTGTAAGTTCTCTTTCACACTTACAACCTTGAAACCGATTTTCTACACTTCCAAACAAGTTTAGAATTGGTTCATCTGACTTTCAAGAACTATGTGATTGATCAAACCAACATTCAATCAAAATCATGGGTTTATGGTTCAACCAAAACAAGTTTTGGTTCTACCTCCATGTGAGTATTGTGCATAGTCACACTAGCTTTCCAAAAATTCGGTTGAATAGGTACTAGGATCGGTTCCCCACATATATATGGTATCTAACTTATATGTGTTGCACATGTCCATAGGATCGGTTCCCCTTTACCTAAAAACGTGTTGCACATGTCCATAGGATCGGTTCCCCTTTCTGCTATAAACCTTGTTGCACCCCATACAAGGATCGGTTCATTTTGATGTACTGCACCCCTTACAAGGATCGGTTCCCCTTTCCTTTTAATGGGTCAGACATACAAAATCCGATCAAACCACAGTTGATTACTTAAGATCGGTTTTACTAATAAAAGTTATACTAGTACATAAGTCAGGCCTTTGTGAATAGTTCTACCAAGAACACAACAAGTTGTGAGCGGTTATACTCTATCACACATATTGGTTGTTCATAATATATGCAATGAATAACAAAACCAATAACACATGGCAATTTCCTTTTCGGTCCACAAAAAGTTTATGAACTTACTTCTTTAGAACACATGTAAACATTGTTCCATAGGATGAAATCCTCACCTCATACCCATACATAATCATAATAGCATTCAAATGATTATGGCGATGTCTTATCTACAAAGTTTAATAGTTAAGCAATAAACCTCGTATTGTATTCCTTAATACTAAGTCTATCTAGAGTTCAAATATGTTTCGCAGTTATGTTTTCAATATGCATGACTTGAAAGATACGTTAGGGATGAAACAGTTCAAGTCAAATATCACTAACCTCAAGTGGAAGGATGATTGTTGTCGTTGTAGCTCCTTGCTTTTTCACATCTTCAAGACTTCGCAATACTTTGTAATGTCTCATATCCTAATACTTTCAAGCTTACCTATACGAAGTTGACTCTAGTACATAATCAAGCGACTCTTAACATGAGTTTTGATTCACTAAAATATGACAACCAAACTTGACATACTAACGCTTGGTGGGTTCAACCGAGCAATTCTCTAACACATCTAACCCTCCATTCAAGTTGGAAATTTACTGGCTTTACAACAAAACTTTCCTCCAAAACTTAGAAATTTGGTGGAATGCCATGGTATACAACGGCTCACCTAGTTTCATACTAGCAAAAAAGCTACATAACTTGAAATTCTACATCAAGAGATGGTCCAGGGAGCAGTATGGTAAACAAAGTGACAAAAATAAACAATTGATTCTCAAGATAGATTAATTAAACTTGAAGGAAGAAAATGGAAACCTGAAGATTTCTGAGTTTGTAGATAGAGTATAGTGGAAGCTACAACTAAAACATATTAGATTAGATGATTACAGGAAATGGCTTTCAAGATCAAATGAAAATCAGCTTAAGAATGGAGAAAGAAATACGAAATACCTGCACCAACTGGCTAATGGAAATAAAGGAAAAATACTACCCACAAACTTGTTATAGAAGGTGAAGATAATTTTAATCAACAAGAGATTAAAAAGAGCTTCAATGACTATTTCTCTGGCATATTTACAGAACATCATGCCTGGAGACCTCATCTTGCAGATCCTAACTCCCTAAAAATCTCTTCAGAAGATCAAATTTGGTTGGAAAGACCATTTAAGGAAGAGGAAGTCTGGACATCCATCAAAAGCAGTGGCAGATACAAGTCTCCGGGACCGCATGAGTACCCAATGGAGTTCTTCAAAGTGTCTTGGCCTATAATCAAGAATGAACTGATGATGATTGTGCAAGAATTTGCTGAAACAGAGAAATTAGATTGTATAATGAACCAATCATTCATAACTCTCATACCAAAAAGAGAGAATGCAGATACACCAAAGCAGTTCAGGCCAATAAGCTTAGTGGGAGGATTTTATAAGATTATATCATAGATGCTAACATCTAGTTTCAAAGTAATCATTCCTAAATTCATAAGTGAATATCAAGGAGCCTTCATTCAAGGGAAACAGATCCAAAATGAGATAATTATAGTATGAGAACTTCTAGATGTGAGATTCAAATCCAAAAATACAGGTATTCTATACAAACTAGACATTGAAAAAGCTTTCGACAATGTAAACTGGTTATGTTTGGATCATTTTCTGCTAAAAGCTAGTTTTGGTGAAAAATATGGAGAAAGTGGATCCATTGTTGTCCTCTGCCAAATCCTCCATTTTATTGAATGACAGTCCTTCCAACAAGTTCAAACATCAGAAAGGTCTCAAACAAGGAGACTCCTTATCTCCATTTCTTTTTATCCTTATAGCATAAGTACTTACAAGGTTACTGAGAAGAGCAAAAGAACTGAACATTATATCAGGTTTCAAAGTGCATAGAATTCACAACATTTCCCACCTTCAATTTTCTGAAGATACGCTCATTTTCTTGGATGCTAAAGAAGAAGAAATTGAAAGACTAACTCATGATACTACAGATATATGAGGCCGTAGCAGGTCTTAAAGTCAATCTGGACAAGAGCATTGTAATAAGCATAGGTGCATACCACAGAATACAAGAATTGGCAAAGATTTTATGTTGTCAAAAAGAATCTCTCCCCTTCAAATATCTTGGTATTCAATTAAGAGCCACTAGAAAACAAACAAGCATATGGGAAGGAATTGTTGATAAGTTCAAAGCTAAATTAGCTCCGTGGAGAAGAAGATTCTTGTCAAAAGTATGAAGAATTGAGCTTATTAACAGTGCTTTGGAAAGCTTACCAGTTTACTTCATGTCTCTCACTCCGATGCGTGTGTTAATTGAAAAGCAGATGATTAAACACGTGAGAGAGTTTCTATGGGGGGCTACTTCAGATAGGAAAAAGATATGATGAATTGCATGGGAGAGAGCATGTAAACCAAAGAAATTTGGGGGTCTGGGTATTAGGAAATTCAGAGCTTCAAACAAGGCCATGTTGGAAAAATGGAATTGGGGATACATTAGAACCTTTATATATAAGAATACTCCATATAGGAATGACCTCCATATAAAAATAAAAATTTCTAATCCCGACTTGGGCCAGTTACATTAAAGAATAAACTCCATATTGGAATAAGTCATATTTTTTTCCGGTCCAGTCTTAAGGAACTTACCTCCATATAAGAATAATTGACATTATAATATAAATAATATAAGTCTTGTCATACATTACAGTTTAAGATGAACAAATTCTTGTAACCATTTTGCACGATCCTTTTACTTCTAAGTGGTTTATTGCTTTCATTTGCACAATGCAATAAAATTTTATGTGTCGTGGTTGAGTTTTGTGTGGGTTGTGTTATACATCGAGCTTCATATATCCCTATTTGCAAAACTAAACAAAATTTAACTATTCATTCTACTACCCATATACGTTATGATGTTTCCGATGCGTATGTAGATATTTTTCCTAAATACATATATAACAATTCTTTTTTGATGTTTTCAAGGTAAACCTCTATCTAAGAATAACCTCCATATAAAAATATTTTTATGTAGTCCCAAGAAAATTCTTGTATAGAGGTTCTACTGTATATACAAGAAAAAGATGCTCTATGGAGGAATTTCATCCTACATAAAACTAGGTCAGATAAAGAGGATTTATTCCCAAAAACATTTGACTCTACTTTTTGGGGAGGATACTGGAAAGGAATTGAGCAGGAGAATGTCCTCTTCCAATGGAATGCCAAGGTGCACATAGGAGATGGCAAAAGCATCAAATTATGGTTAGATCCTTGGAAATCTCCAGTTCCTTTTAGCACAACATACAATAAAGCTTTTAAAGCCACTGTAGGGAAAAATGCCAAAATTGTAGAGCTTGTGCACAATGGGCAATGAAGACTACAACTCCCACATTCACCGGATGAAGAAACCAAAGCGGAGCTACAGAACCTCTTATCGTTGATTGGATCTCCTCCCACACGAGAAGATACCCCATACTTCATAACTTCATCCTACACTACTAAAGAAGGATACAACTGGCTAATGACCCATCAGCATGGAGGTGGAGAAAACTTAGACATGTATGGAACAAGAAAGTTCCTCCCAATGCACAATTACTGGCCTGGCTTGCAATACACAATGCCATACCTACTGTGGATAACTTGAACAGAAGGGGCTGCCAAACCCAAGAAACTCGTTGCTGCTTGTGCAACTGAAGAAGAAGATGTTAATCACATACTGCTCACATGCCGCTTCGTCAAAAGCATATGGTATTACTTCTTTCTGAAAATGGAGACATCCTGGGTCCATAAAGGATGAGATGAAGGATCAGTTCTTACATTGGCATGCTATCAGATGCAAAAAACTTGCCAAGAAGGTCTGGTACATTCTCCCTTTTGCAATTATATGAGCAATTTTGAAGGAAAGGAACAGGCGTGTCATGGCCAAAAAGATTGGAAGAGAGAAGGAGATGATAATTATATAAATCAAAAAATTGATTTATCATTGGGGAGATGTACATTCATGGTTTAGATTCACAAGTTTCAGGGATCTTCTGTTAAATTAACGGGAGTTTATGTCTAGATATCGGATAACTGAAAGGTATCCAAATGGACTCTAGTCGTGTTATTCTTACTTGTATTGGGATTTTAGTCCTTTTATTTTAATAAATTCTTGTTTTTTTTTATCAAAAAAAAGAATTACAACTCATGTGGGGGGCCGTTGCCTGTAGCTTCACTTTTGTTTGACCTTGTTTTTACATTTCGGCTACACTATCACAAAATTTTATTATACCCCTAGCCTCACACTCGATTAGACATACTGAGCGGTGTAGTCTACATCCGGTAGTAGAGACTCTACCGCTCAGTAGAGACTAAACCTCGCCATGCCCATAGTGGGTGCAAAAGAGGTAAATTCATGGCTTTGCCATGCCCATTGAAACTGGGCCTTACAGCCTCAATTTAGTTTTGGGTGTTATAATAAATTTTGGCATGATATGATTTTCTTAGCAATAAAATCTATTTTCAATTCATATCCTGCAATAAAATTTAGGAAAATTTCTTGTTTGGTCCTAGGCACATATAATTATTTATATTAGGGTCCAACCGGATCTTTTTTTTATCCGGAGGTCCAAAATTAATTAAAACATGAAAATGTCCTTAATACCCATTACTACCAAACGTGTGTGTCTACACTGCTTACAAATTTGAGCATATCTGGTACACTGCTTAAAAATTCGATTACATATTTGCTACACTATTTACAAAGTTGAGTACATATCTGTCGCACTGCTTAGAAATCTGAGTACATATCTGTCGTACTGCTTACAAATCCGATTATATATCTGAATGCTTACAAATTCGAGTACATATTTGCTGCACTGCTTCCAGGTAGAGTACAAATCTGTAAGAATCATTATTTAAACAAAAAATAAATAATTAACTAGGTTTTTTGTCAGTATAGCATATATGTACTGATGGTTCATACACAAACAACCGAAAAAAAAACCTAAAACCAGCAAAATAAAACTATTATAATCATATCTAGTAACAATATGAATAAAAAAAAACGTAATTATTCAGTATGCATATATTACTGCTGGATCAAACAACAACAAAAAAAATTATTTAAACAAAAACTAAACAGTTAACTAGGTTTTTTGTCAGTACATCATATACGTACTGATAGTTCATACACAAAAACAACTGAAAAAAACCTAAACCCAACAAAAAAAAACTAATCAGATCTAGTAACGAAATGAATAAAAAACGTAACTATTCATCTAGATCTGGATTATTTTCATGAAAATGAAGGAACACTTGATTAATCATGCGTGCAAATTGGAAAACATAATCAAACATCAACTAATTAATATTTAGATCTTGAAACCTTTGAATAAACATTACGAGAAGAAGATTAATAAGGAAAATCAACTTACCAAAGGCTAGAATCGATCAAGCTGTTCTAAAAATCTTCGTACTCATGGATCGAACCCAAAAAGAATGAAAAAACTCTGAATATAATCGAATCAAAGCACATATTTCAGTATTACACATACGTACTCATGGATCGAACCCAAAAACAATGACAAAACTCTGAATATAACCGAATCAAAGCAGATATTTCAGTATTACATATACGTACTCATGGATCGAACCCAAAAATCAATTAAAAAACGCGGTGCAACACAAATACACTCATGGATCGAATCCAAAAACAATGACAAAACTCTGAATACAACCGAATCAAAGCAGATATTTCAGTATTACACATACATACTCATGGATCGAACCCAAAAACAATGACAAAACTCTGAATATAACCGAATCAAAGAAGATATTTCAGTATTACATATACGTACTCATGGATCGAACCCAAAAATCAATTAAAAAACGCGGTGTAACAAAAACACACTCAGAGATCATACCAAATCGACGAAAGTAAACTCTTCCAGTTTACTATCAACATCAGATCTAATACCTAAATATTAGATTTTGCTATAACACATGAAAATTTCTCTAATCCGAGAAGAAAAAAACCTAAATTAAAATAAGCTTTTGAAGAAGAAAGGAAAAATGAAAACCTAAACTATACCAACAGTAAGGAAGTGAACCTACCGATTAATCTTAGTTTGAGTTCACGAATTGATCAACACCTCAGAAGATCTTCATAGCCGGAGCTCTTCACCGAACCACATATGAGAAAATGAAGAAGAAGAATAGATCGAGAAAATGAAGAAGAAATGGATTTGGTTACTGCTTTTATATACTTGAGGGTGTTTCCGATATTTAAAAATACGTCCCCATATGTTCCACATGTGTGCAGGACCAGGGCTTAAAAAGTTGAGTCCATTTTTCTGTTTTCTTTTTATTATGGACCTCCGATTACTGGGCTTTAGTGGATGGACCTGCCACTAAGTAAGAACACTATAATAGGATCTATAGGTAATTCCTACTAAAATTTATGCTTCAAAGAAAAAAAAGGCATGAAGAAAAAGTCAAATTACAAAGTACCACCCACTAAAATAAAGCCCACTAAACATCACAGAGTAGGTGACTAGGTGTAGAAATTACAATTCGGATCTGTCCGGTGTTTGTGGACCTTTTTAGGCCCATGTTCTCATGGCTCGACCGAAGAAAGAAAACCCTGATACCTAAAAAGAATCTACTAAATCTCGGCCGTTCATGAACACTTAGGGTTTATAATATAAGCCGTTTCCATCTTCTCTAGTCGTCTCTCTTTTATCACTCAACAAAGCAGCGGGGAGTAGTCTAGGAGGAGGAGAAACAATCTACAGCGATGGTACAAACCCTAAATCATTCATTTTCAACAGTTTATTCATCTTCTTTATGTAAATCGATGTCTACTTCCGTTCTCGAAGTTTAATTTGATCTGTTTGCTTTCACATGAAATTGTTTTTTGTTAGTTTTGAGCTCCTTTAGGTATAGATTTGTACAGATTGATGAAGTTTTTGTGATTTACTGGTTTTATCGTTGTGTTCTCCTCAGTAGTTATCATGTTAGGGTTTATCTTTCTGTTTGTGTCTGGAGTATGATTTGTGATTTGATGTTTTAAAGCCTGTAAGTGGATAAATATGTCTAGATCTGGAACTGTTCATTTGTCAATTAGTAAAATTCTTTTTCTGATACTGAATAGAGTGATATGTATATTAGGTTTTGATTATATTTTCTATTTTGATCTCTGGAAATGCTTTGATTGAAGATTTTTATCTATTTGTGATGAGATTCTTAGATTATTCCATGGGTCTTGTTATGAATTTAGAAGTGTTATATAAGTTTCAGCTCTTCTATTTAAACTTGTAATTGAAATTGTATTGGGGTGTTTAGACATTGTTTTTTGTGTTTGATGAAAAATTTTAGACTAAATTTGAATCGGTTCTGTGCAGGTTTTCATCAAAGCACAGAAACCCAGGGCTTACTTCAAGAGGTTTCAAGTCAAATTCAAGCGAAGGAGAGGTATATACTCTTTGATTTTTGATGTAATTGCTTATATCGTTGGCTGGATGTAATTTGATTGTATTGTTTCATTGTAATGAATGCAGAGGGAAAGACTGATTACAGAGCCAGAATCCGTCTTATTAACCAGGACAAGAACAAGTACAACACTCCTAAGTACCGTTTTGTTGTTCGTTTCACCAACAAGGACATTATTGCCCAGATTATATCTGCTACCATCACTGGAGATTTGGTAATGTGTGCAGCTTATGCCCATGAGTTGCCCCGATATGGTCTTGAAGTTGGTCTCACCAACTATGCTGCAGGTAAATATTATGACCTTATTCATATCCTGTTCTATTTTTAGTTATTAGAATGATTCTAATGTCTGTTTTCTTAAACAACAGCTTACTGTACTGGCCTTCTATTGGCTCGTCGTGTGTTGAAAAAACTGGAGATGGATGCAGAGTATGAAGGCAATGTTGAGGTATCTGTTATGTTTATCGTTTTTGGTTTTTTGTTATGTAGGTAATCTTTTTTATTGTTCTCTTAAAACAGCCATTATTTGGAGAGGGCGAGAGCAGTACTAAGATGGGTGACCGCTTGGGAAGTCCTCTGTTTCCTTTCTAGACGGCTTTGAAGAAGAAGAAGATGAAGAAACTGTTCACTAACAGTTATCACTTGTAGGCAACCGGTGAAGACTACTCTGTTGAGCCCGGTGAAAGCCGACGGCCTTTCCGTGCTCTTCTTGATGTTGGTCTTCTACGAACAACTACTGGAAACCGTATCTTTGGTGCACTCAAGGTAACCTTAGCTCCTGCAGTTGTCATGCAGTAGTGTTTTCTTGGGTTGTCTTTATATTTTTCATTCTCACCATTCCCTTCTCGCAGAATGTCTGGGTACCTAATTCTTTGGTATATTCTAGTTTATACATGTTTTTTCTTTTTTCCCGGCTGGTGCTTAGCTTCTCTTAATTACTGTGGTTGAGATCTAATCATTACTCTACACAATAATTTTAGGGAGCTTTGGATGGTGGTCTTGACATTCCTCACAGTGACAAAAGGTTTGCTGGTTTCCAGAAGGGTGAAGGAAAAAAAGATGCTGCATTGGACCCTGAGATCCACAGAAAGTACATCTTTGGTGGGCATGTTGGTACATACATGAGGGTGCGTCTTGGGCACATGCATATTTTTATTTTTGTCAATCAATACTCGTAGTGTTGATTGAAGTGCTCTTTGGTATTGTTTTCTGAATTCGTGTTGATGACAATGTCCAGACCCTAATGGAGGATGAGCCTGAAAAGTTCCAAACTCATTTCTCTGAGTATGCCAAGAGAAACATTGATGCGGATGGTCTTGAAGCTCTTTACAAGAAGGTGCATGCAGCTATCAGAGCTGATCCTACTGCAAAGAAAACTGAGAAGGCAGCTCCCAAGGCCCACAAGAGGTATAGAACTACTGCAATTTTCCATATTTTGTGTCTTGGTTCCCTTGCTTCGCTTGGCTTCATCAATATAGTGAAAGATAAAACTTGGTTTTGAGTTGGAAACTTTGTTCATGTTTTTTTTGTTTTTCATCAACTGCAGGTATAACTTGAAGAAATTGACATACGATGAGAGGAAGAACAAGTTGATCGAGAGATTGAATGCCCTCAACTCAGCAGCAGGGGCAGATGAGGATGAGGATGAGGATGATGAGTGAACTGTCTCTCACCACCCCAAGTAGAATTAAAGCAAAGAAATTTTGGGTGTTCAGCTTTGTCTTTTTCAGTGGACAAAATATTTCATCTTTTTAGTTTTGTTTGTCTTAATGCTATAGACCTTGGTAGGCTTTTTGGATGGTTACAAGCTGAGAATCAAATGCAACTCGTTTTTGTTAAGTAGTAAATGAGTTTTGACAGGTAGAGGTGTCAAAAAGGCCAGGCTAGCCTGGGCCTGGCCTGGCCTGGCCTGTATAACCAGGCTAAAGCCTGACCTGGCCCGTGCTCTAACAGGCCCAGGCTGGACTCAGGCTCTTGACAGGCCAAGGCCAGGCTATGTTTTTCAACCTGTTAGCTTGTTAAGGCCTGGCCTGCTTTAGCCTGGGCCTGTATAAGCCTGCTCAGGCCGGCCTGCCATGGCCTGTTAAGGAGGTATTGGAATTGATCCCATGATGTAACACAACATTATGTACGCTTATCTGCAGCATTTTGTGAAACCTATTTTGAGGCAGACCAATAACTTCAAGATTCGTGTGATAATTTTCAGCCGTATGCCTCAAAATAGGTTTCCATTTTGTGCGCTTAATGTTCACACCCAATTCGAATTATTTAGATTTTGATTTGGACTATAATTACGTTTACACCCAATTATGTTTGTAAGTAAATAGATAATTACTGGATGGATTGCACATCCATGGGCCATAGGCCCTGTAACACTCTGTTTGTGCGGTTCAATAACAAAATTATTAAAACTTTGACAAGAAAAAATCGAACGGGATAAAACCTTGGTACAACTCTTCACATGTAATCACATGTAGTGTGATCTTCAAAGATCGACGAGTCTAAGTTAATTGTCTCGTTAAAACTTCGTCAGGCTAACCCATAGGGACAATACCTGAACTAAAGAAAAAGAGTATAATATTAAGTAAACTTATAACATAGTTGGATGCATATACGTTGCCTCATTAAAACTTTGACAAGGAAAACCCAGTGGGATAAAACCTTGATGAAGGGAAAAGAGTACAACGTGACAGATGCAAGTAAAGGTGATCCGTTGCAGATGATCGCTTTGCTCGGTTGAAGTTGACTAGTTGCTTCACAACTCATAAGACAAAAAACCTTCGTGGGAATAATAGCTGATGCAGGGTTATGGGATTAAACATAAACTGAACATGAAAACTCTCTAAATTTCATTCTTTTTCTTTTCATTCGTCAAAAACTACCGACTAAAACCTAAAACAGGACCTTAAATAGAACCCTAAACTTGCTAGCTAAGAAAATATAAGATAAACATTATTAGAAAAGATAGCCCTCATCTAAATGCTAAGAAACCGTAAACCCTAAAACTCTAAACGTTCAAAAAAAAAATCTAACAAACTAATAGACTCCAAATGAATAAAACTCTAGCATCTTAAACACTATTGGGTCTCGGGCCTCCAAGTCTAACTGTTCTCCTTCATCATTCTCCCCGGCTTAAATAAAATTCGTCCCGAATTTTTCCTATCCAGCCTACCCACGATCAAAAACAAAACCAATAGTTTTAGATATCCTAAAGCACATCCGACAAAAGATATTTTTAACTGGATCAGCTGACATCCTTGCTGTTTTCCTTCGTTGTTGCACAAGGTTGTAAACCTTCACTGTTTTTAACAAACCATATGGATTTGGGACGAGAGCAACAACCATTAAATTCCATTTACTGTGTGTAAATTGTAAATGAATCCTCAAGAATCCAGTTAGAAGCACCTTGAAAATGAGTATTAGAATAAAACCCAAAATCATTTCCTGTGTACCAGATGTATGTTTTGATATTTTGCGATCAAACTCCACAAATTTGGGCCGATTTCCCCTTGTCGATGTGAAAAGAGTGACCACCATCTTATGTTTTGTCGGCACGTTCCCTTCCCTGACTTCACTTGCACTCATGTACGAAACAAGTGGATGAGCAAACTGGATAAAAAACAATTCAGTTAGCCAACCTGCAGGAATGGAACCAAACACCAAAACTTTTATACTCATCACAAGTACATTAATGCCGCACGTCTTAGGTTGCTTAATGAGGTCTTCTCGACCATGTTCAGAGCTTCCAAAAACGCTGTTACTCCTTGGTGTAGAGACTCCGTTTGAGCTGAGATACATTAATAATCCCTTGAAAATGTCCCTTGCATCTAGACTAAATCAAGAACAAATCAAGAACAAAAACCATTTTGCTTGCTTCTTTGTTCTTCCCTTGGTCAAAAACAAGGTCTAAAACAAAATTCAAAGCTCTTGAAATGATAAAGCACAGCAGACAACGAAGAATATTGTTAAGCCAATCATACGATTTTCCCGAAGTTTTGCCACGATCAAAGACAAACATCACAAGTTGAACTCTTTGCTGCGAATCCCAACACCTTTCTGTCAAACCCTTTTCCCAATAACCAACTAGATTGCTCAACAATTCAACCACGTGATGAAGCTTCTGCCCATACAAAGTAACACACACACCAACACAGAAATGAAACGAAGATAAAGAAATGCTAACCATCGTACTTGCCGTGTCGACGTTATACTTCAAACTTCCTTGTCTTGACATAACTTGAAAATCATGTATGAATACCCGTACATAGTTTCCGCTACTGTCATAGGATTCAATAATTAAAAAATTTCGGGAAAACTGACTTCGAAATATTTTCACCTCAGCATAAAGATATGCCGGACAAGAGGCCCAACAGGCACAAGCACCAGCATCACGTGAATGATAACAAACGCTTTGTAAACTTCTTTGAATATCAGTAGAAACACATATTGGAAAAGTACTAAAAAAAATTAACCTATAGCAGGCGGTAGACATACACCTGCACATCCTATACTTCTTGTTCCAGACCATTGGACACAAACTTCCTTTGTGCTAGCATAACATACGATGCTTCCCAAATGTCCCGATAACTTTTCAGTTATAGCTTCTTTACCAGTGTTCGAGAAAATTCGACCTCCAATTTTATTCTTATTGTTCTCAAGTATTTCTGTCTGACAGAACTTCTTCGGGTAAAAGGAGCCTTTTTTCGCATCAAAAGAATCGCATAAAGTCATTGGAATACTTACAATGTTTGTATCCTCCTCCGTAACATTTTCAATACGATCAGATTGGTGGAAAACTTCATCATCTGGATATATATCGTAAATTGGTGGTAAATCCCAATCCACAACAACTCTATGCTTGTGCATCTTAAACTGAACATGAAAACTCTCTAAGTTTCATTTTTTTTTTCATTCATCAAAAACTACCGACTAAAACCTAAAACAGGACCTTAAATAGAACCCTAAACTTGCTAGCTAAGAAAATATAAGATAAAGATTATTAGAAAAGATAGCCCTTATCTAAATGCTAAGAAATCGTAGACCCTAAAACTCTAAACGTTCAAAAAAAGCTAACAAACTAATAGACTCCAAATGAATAAAACTCTATCCTTGCGCATCTTAAACACTATTGGGTCTCGGGCCTCCAAGTCCAATTGTTATTGTTGTCTCATTCAAAACCTTGCCGAATAACAAAACCCTATGGGAAAAAGCAACCTCGGTGAAGGAAAATAGTTCAACGCACTATTAGATGCTCCCCCTGATGTCAGACAATTTTCATTAGTCTAATGCAGTCAGAAGAAAATTATCACACTTTACTTTGGTGACTTGAATGTTTATAAGACCATGTTGTTGATTCTGGAAGTTACGCCGCTTAACAGACTATCACGTTTCATTTCTTTGATTCAGATATTTTCAGTAATATCAAAGCGATCTTTATGTCTTCAACGTTCAACATACTTGATGCTTTTAGTGTCGTCTCGCTAAAAACCTTGTCGAGTAACAAAACCCTTTGGGAATAATTATTCTCGATCGAAGGGAAAAAGAGTACGACACGGCTTCAATTTCAAAGTAAATTATGTCGACATCATATCCTTGGATCCTCCCCTTGATGTTGGCATCTTCCCCTGATTACTTTCAGAGTTGTTCCAGAATGTTCCTTTAGTCATGTACTTTTCGAAACTGAATATCGGTAATGACCTAGAAAATAGTCTACCATATCTCCCCCTAATTACTTTCGTTGGAGAAGAGATTATTATTCTTTTATAACCAACAACTTTTGGATTGCACTTTCATTAGCATTGATAAGAGTTCTAGTTGGGTTAGCCTATTACATAGGTAAAGTATCCTTTATATATATATGTAAAGAGAAATCCTTAGGCTTTTAGTTGGCCGCACATCCATGGGCCATAGGCCCTGGAACAACTACATAATTATTTAGACTTTGATTTGGACTATAACTACGGAGTTTTATAAAGCTTATTTATGGTAGATAAACATAAACGGAAATTTGACGAGAGTGACGAGAGTTTCTAGCTATATAATTAAATTTGTTCAAATCTTCCCAATATATAACATATTCATTTATTATTACCGTTATTTTCTCTTAGGTAATCCAAATATCATTTAATATTAAATGAAAATTACACAAGAGAGTTTTTAGTAGGCAACCGAGTAATAAGCTGGGCACCAACTCCTTTTTGAATAGCAACACCGAATCTATGGAAAATAAAACTACCTAAGCCACTACCAGCGTCGTTACTAACTAAGCAATTTTTAAGACGCTTGAAATAACAAACAAAATCTTCACTAAGCTCGCCTAACGTAGTGAAAGCCAAAACACCTAATCCAAGACCATGCGAATCACACTCATTCAAGTATTTATTACGCTTACGTGAGATTGCTTTTGAAATCGCCTGGCCTGGGACAAAACAACGAACTCCATCACCAGTAAAAGGTGAAACGCCTGTAATATCCATATACACATCCTTGCCGTTTTCCCAGTTGAGCACCAGAATATCGGCTGGGCGGAGATCCTTGTTGTTCTCTGACACCAAACCCAAAGAAACTTCTTTGCGTGCAGGAACACCGGATTTGAAACATATATCCACAATTACATTACAAACCAAGTCATGACGAAACTTAATCCCAACGTCCTTGGCGCAGTGAAGTGCATGATCACCATAAATGTCCATAGGTTTATTACAACAAGAACAAAGCCGTCTTCGACAAACATAGGGATACCAAGACGATAACAAATCACTTCTCTGAACTGTCTAGGACCATGACATTGATCCAAACCACTGATGGGGACAGCCAAAATATAGTCTTGAGCATGCTTAATCTGGTTGCTTTGCCACATAATAGAATCTCTCGCAGATAATGTAAATTGGACAGGGATTTTCTTCTTAACTGCATCAAAATAAGTGACTTCCAGGGAGTGCATGGAGAGGGGGGCAGTTTTATCGACGCAATAAGAAGAAGGAAAATCACATACCTGGATGAATTTCTAAAGAGCTATCTGATAAGCAACACCATTGTCTACTGAGTATAAGCTTCCAAGAATCACCTATCGTACTGAAATAGTCTGACTTTGAGAGGCAAGATAACAATAAGTGTGAGTGTCAGACATGGTGTATATTCCAAGACCGCTACCTTTAATAGGAAGAGTATCTAATCTCAGTTGCAAGGGCCCAAAACCAGCTCCATCACCCGTAATTAAAAGTCTCAAATACTTGAATAAATGATCATCAAAGAAGTCAGAGGCTTGCTGAAGGGCGGCAGGATTGGTGGTTCGCATCGCAAAATATAATCTGATACCCCGACACAATTACGAAGTAACAACATCTCACTCTGAGGATCTTTGAGTTTTTTGATAGAAGACATTAGATGAATAGTCTTGTTCACCCCTACTAACAACCATATTGCTCATGAAATCCAAATCCAAACTCATAGGACCACTCAAAAGCTTAACTCCTCTGCTAGACCTACCAATGTCCTTGGGGAAAACACCCTCAGATATGCTGCTAGGACCGAAAGTAGGCCAAAAAACTTCAGTTTTCTTGATGTTGAGATGTAGACCCCTGCTCGGACCTTCAGCTTCTATAATTCTCAAAGCTTTGGCAACTTCAAGAGTGCCACCGATGATAGTGCCATCATCGAGGTACCAAGCATGCAGATCGAGCTGACAACGAGAAGCAATAGACTTCACTAGAGGGTGAAGAGTCAGAGAAAATAAGAGGGGGCCGAGAGGGTCACCTTGCTGAACACCAAGTGCAAAAGACAAGATATACTGATGGTAATAGAGTCTAGCAGGCCTATCATAACAGAATTCAACCCAACGAGAAATACCTGGATAATGAAGCCGGACTTCTCTAATAAGGTGAGACCTTCACACTAAATTAAAATCATTCAAAGTGTCAATCAGCATCATGGACATCTTATCCGAATGCCCTCTCATCTCTAGCAAACCGTTAACAACGTGAAGTATACTTTCGCCTCCTACCGGCACTCCATCACCAAATTGATGATCACCCAAGTAAGATATCATGGCCTTACCGACGGATAAGGAAGCCACTTTGGAGACCAAACGACGCCAGATGGTACCAACAACAATAGGCCTTATCCTAGCAATAAGTTCTCCCAAAACCTTAGGACACTTGCCTGCCAACCAAAGGTTAACCATCCCCGCAATCGAAGCAAGCAAATTATCTGCAACAGCAGCAACAACTCCACTTATCGCGTCGACTAGATGATTTGCACGCAAACCATCACGCCCAAAAGAAGTACCTCGAGGGAAACTCTTGATTTCCCCTAAGACATCCAATCTACCGTAACTGGGTCGCAAACAAAGTCCTTCCCTGGAATGGAAGGTGGCGGTTCTGCTGGGTGCTTAGATTGTAGATCAGACAACGTATCCTCGCTGCGAGGGGAAATCTCGTTCGAAGACAAAACGCGAATAGCAACAACATAATGTCCAAACTAAATCTTCTTCTGACAATCAATGAGGTTAGCAACTTCCGGCTTCTTCTTGCTGTCCTGTTGAGAATGCTGGTGACAAGGATGACGAAGAAGTTTAGTGACTAACGTGTAATAACCCATAGTTTCCTTCCAGGCCAAAAGAGCATGTTGAATAACAGCAATTTGGAGACGCTTTCTGTTGCATGACCTCTCCTCAGCAGAGCACTTAGCTCTATAGCGTGAAAGGGTGCAAATTGGGAGAAGAAGCAAACGATTCCAACCTACCAGGTCAGACGGATTACAAAGCACTCTGTCCAAACATTCCTTCAAGGTACGGGAGAAGCTTAGTCTGCATTGGTAAGGGATACTACTCACAGTGGAGAACTGTCTTTGGAACACAACGTTAAGTAAATCCGTGGACAGGGAAAGAGCTTCGTTAAACACAACATCATCCTCAACCGTTTCTGTGGAAGCCAACAAGTTAACTTCAGCTGGAGACGAAACAAGCTAGTCTACTATGTCTGGCTTGACAACCCGTTGGATGAAAAAATATGCAGAATTGCCATTGAGGGGACCAACAATGACACTGCCCTGAATTCCTACCTGACATTTTCAAGAAGTCCTCCAAGTATGTAAATTCATACAGTGGCAGCAGAGCCACATATGCAACTGTAAAAGAAGCCCTTCCCATGCGCAAAAAACTTGCACATCATTAGAAATGATGTCTCTGCAACTAGCCTTGTTGTCTTCCGAGAAGAAATGTTTATCCTGCAGATGTTTGAGAATAGACCCTCTTGCATAGTCTCTTCCATTCACTCCATCGCGGCAACTGTCAAAATTTTTAAAAGGGCAATGGCAGTACCCATTCAAAGCAGCATCGTCATAAGAAGATGAGGGCGTATTTTGACCTAGTTGAGGAGAATAAGGAGGTAAGCGAGGCGTTGGAGGGGGTTTCTTGGAGGAGCACTTGGAAGAACGAGAAGAACCCGACATGATATTAAAGCAAAACTTCACAAACCCTAAAAAAAGGAACAGAAACCCTAGCTCGAAAAAGGGAGAAAAAACTGAAAGAATTAAGGAAAACAACGTAGAAGATATATCAAAATGAAATCAAAAATGAAAAAAGGGGAGAAATCAAAACCAGGAAAATCCATGGATGAGACCAATCCATTGTAAGACTCCAGCTTTCAGTCGCCAGAGCTCAACACCGGATCTCATCGCCGGGAGAGAGAAAAACATCTATCAAATACTATTTAAATTTAATTAAGGTATAAATATCAATCTATTTACTTACATTCCATAAACAACCCATATGTATTTCTTCCTTCCTATTTCCTTTATTTACTTACCTTACATAAGCAACACATATTTCCTAATATAAAAATTCCTTTCTCCAGTAACGAGTGCAATTAATTTCGGAAATCGTTATTACTATTTACAGCTACTTGAAAGATTATATTTGGGTCACTGTAAAGTGCAAACACCAAACAAGCTTATCTCAGTTGGTTCC
Organism: Papaver somniferum; assembly: GCF_003573695.1. Taxonomy (NCBI): domain Eukaryota; kingdom Viridiplantae; phylum Streptophyta; class Magnoliopsida; order Ranunculales; family Papaveraceae; genus Papaver; species Papaver somniferum. The sequence continues at coordinate 216,399,668 of NC_039362.1, forward strand.
GATCATACCAAATGAGTTTATGGTACTAACTTCGAAACCCACTTGATTTAATTTTTGTGACTACAAAATAATACAGGCTAGTCTGGGCCTGGTCCGTCCTGGCCATATAAAAACAGGCTAGGCTCAGGTCCAGGCTGGGCCACTTGATTTAATTTTTGTGACTACAAAATAATACAGGCTAGTTTGGGCCTTGTCCGGCCTGGCCAAATAAAAACAGGCCAGGCTCAGATCCAGGCTGTGCTCAGTTGAATTCGTTGCAGGTCAGGCCGGCCTGGCCAGTTTAGTAAGCAGGCTAATCCAGGCCAGGATGCAGGCCGACCAATGGCAGGCATAACATGTGATACTTCAATTATATAACAAAATATAATGCAGAAAAGAAATAACACAGACACCAGAATTTGTTAACGAGGAAACCGCAAATGCAGAAAAACTCCGGGACCTAGTCCAGATTGAACACACACTGTGTTAAGCCTCTACAGACACTAGCCTACTACAAACTAACTTCGGTCTGGACTTAGTTAAATCCCAATCAATCTCACACTGATCCAAGGTACAATTGCGCTCCTTACGTCTCTGATCACAACAGGAAACTACACACTTGATTCCTTTAGCTGATCTCACCCACAACTAAGAGTTGCTATGACCCAAAGTCGAAGACTTTAATAAACAAATCTGTATCACACAGAAAAGTCTACGGTAATAGATATATCTGTCTCCCACATAAATACCTACGAGTTTTGTTCCGTCTTTTGATAAATCAAGGTGAAGAGGAACCAATTGATAACCAGGACTTATGTTTCCCAAGAACAACCTAGTATTATCAATTACCTCACAATAATCTTAATCGACACGACGAAAGAAGATATTGTGGAATCACAAACGATGAGACGAAGATGTTTGTGACTACTTTTATATCTTGCCTATCGGAGATATCAATCTCAAGCCAGTCGTTACGATTGTACTCAATACGATAGAAACAACAAGATCAGATCACACAACTACAAGAAAGTAGTATCGGTCTGGCTTCACAACCCCAATGAAGTCTTCTAGTCGTTAACCTACAGGATCTTGAGAAGAAACCTAAGGTTAAAGGAGAATCGACTCGAGCCAATACAACTAGTATCACACAGGAGGTGTGGGGATTAGGTTTCCCAGTTTCTAGAGTTCTCCCATATATAGTCTTTCAAATCAGGATTTGCAATCAATGTTAGATTAGTAACAAAGCATTCAATATTCACCGTTAGATGAAAACCTTATTAGATTCAAGCTAATATCTTTCAACTGTTGGATCGAAAACTTAGCTTGTTACACACAAATGAAATGCACGTTTTAGGTTTGTGTAACCGTACTAAAACATGTACATTTGTTGGTTCAACAATAGTTAACCAAATGGTTAGCCATACCAGCACTTTCATATCAACCATATTCTTCTTCACCATAACTAGTTCAAATGACTCAAATGAACAAGTTAGAGAGTTGTTCAATTGATTGGATCTTATAGAAGTATACAAGACACAATCGAAGCAAAAATGATTTGATTCACTCAGATCAATTCAAGAACATTATAGCCACGGTTTGCAAAATTCATTAGTTAATATAAGTATAAGTTCACGAATAATCGTTTTTAGATTATAACCAACCTAAGTACGCGGACTAGGTACGCGGACTTAAGTACCCGGAATAAGTTTGTAACAAGTTTACAAACTCCAGCAGATTTTCTCGGGAAGAGAACCTCCGACAGTCCACGGACTCTTGTTCCGGTTTCTTGAGCAGTAAAGTACACATACTTTGGTTCAAGGAATAAGGACTTATATATGTATGTGTTACCACACAATGCTTATATTCCTCAATGGTTATGTAATATAAACTCTCATTTCAATCATTAAAACATTCTTAGAGGACGTTATATAGTTGTTATTCACAAACTATTTTTCGTCAAAGCCATTTTCAAGTAATTGAAACATAACATGACTCGCCCCTGCCATGGGCACCAAAACATTTCACCTTCAGCAAGCACCAATCCAGGGTGTCAAGTGGGCGGCAAAGTGCAAAACCATTACATCTAAGCTATGATTAGGCAACAACGTCAACCACCAAAGCTATGTCGGCATCCTGGATTCAATCTCGATTACAGCGGTTCCTCAGTCACCAACAAAGAGGAAAGCTAGCAGTATGTATAAAACATATAGAGTTTTACGAGAAGAAAAATCACTGAGCAAGATTCAAATTTCAAACACGCAGTAACGAGCACGATTCTAATTAAAACTGCTAGGATAAAACAAAACACATGCTACATGTGATGATATGAGGTAATTTTTTATGAATTGTTTTCAATCCAAGTTACGAATGATTCCAAGATAAAACAGCCTGAACTTGGTCCTAGCATGACAAAGACTAAATGAAGAGCCTGTATATGGACCCAATAAAGAAGGTGCTTTAAGCATGGGTCCTTCAAGGAAGTTTTACTCCGATGAGTCCCCACCACGTGATAAGCCGGGCCACGCCAAGGTTATTGGGAGCAACCTTCCCCATGATAAACTACATATATTTGGGGACGTCTTTCATGCTCCAGGATCTTTTGGATATCAAAGAAGCAGGAATAAAAAGGAGAATAAAAAAGAAAAAGAAAAAAAACCTGAGAAACGCATGACTTGTCAACTACATGGCCCTTTTCTGAGCAGCAAGCGAGCTATGACCGGCTATGAGTCTGTGGCATTCCACGAGATGGGATTGGATATTATAGGTTCCGTTTCCCTCCTCACCTCGGGGTGTCCTCGCTATTTGGGAGTATCTCTACGGATAATGGGGACGGCTAATGAAAGCAACCTGTATTCGAGCGACGTATGTTCTTGAAATCGAAGTTTAATCCAGACACCGAATCTTCATATAAAAGGGAAAAGATTCTTGATTGTTTTTCTATTAAAGAGATAAACAAGTTAATAAATTGAAGTGTTTTTCTATCAAAGAGAAAAACGAAGGAACGAATTATCACCGAAATCAAATAGTTCGAGAAATATCGTACAAGAAATGCGAGCTTGGGAACGAAAGTTCTAACAAAGAGAATATCAACGGAAAACAAAATATTTTAGTAAAAGCTGGAGCTAACGGAGTAAAAGAAGAAAAAAAAAAAG